>NW_026548894.1:0-6469 GCF_027596085.1 Anoplopoma fimbria | reverse complement strand
ATCTTTGTTTAATGTTTTATTATCTTTATTTAATGTTTCGCGTTTGTCAGTCGCGGTGCAGTGACGTCACGTCATGATGTTTTCACGGATGTTTATCTGGACGGCTCATCCTCCTGTATACCGGTGTGCCGGATTACCGGTGTTTTTCACGGTACCGGTACCGGTGGACCGGCCGGCTCAACCTCCAGCCGGTCTTTTAGCACACTAAAACGGCGTAAAATGACCTCCAGCAGCCCAGGGAGGAAAAAAATAGCAGGCGCTTTCCGGAGGATTTTAGTGCTGAAATCCGGCTTAATCTGTCTTTTAAGGCAGTGAAACGGCGTAAAATGACCGGCATCACAGCGTCAAAACACCCGCAGCAGAGTGCTCCAAGTCAGGGTAAACTCTGGGAGTGACAGCGGGTCTTTTAGCACACTAAAACGGCGTAAAATGAACCGAAACAACCATGCTGCTCCATCCGCCTAAAAAATGACCGCGACCGCCGGCTGAAAACGTCCGTAAAAGAGAGCATGAAGTGGCTAAACAGTGGTGCCATCAGCCTGTCTCTCCATGCTGCTGAATCCGCGTGAAAATGACCGCGACCGCGGGCTGAAAACGGAAGGATAGCATAGCTAGAGGAGGTTGAGCCGTCCGGGAGCTAGAGGAGCCGTCCCGGTAGAATCCCGGTGACCGGGAAATAGGTTCCGGCGATCACCGCGCATTGCATGCCGGGTAGTTTTTATTTTATTTTATTTTTTTAAATTCAATAACTTTCTTGAGACATTTGTTCATACATATAAACGAAAGATCATTATCTTTATTTAATGTTTTATTATCTTTATTTAATGTTTCGCGTTTGTCAC
Organism: Anoplopoma fimbria; assembly: GCF_027596085.1. Classification (NCBI taxonomy): domain Eukaryota; kingdom Metazoa; phylum Chordata; class Actinopteri; order Perciformes; family Anoplopomatidae; genus Anoplopoma; species Anoplopoma fimbria. The sequence goes on along the minus strand of NW_026548894.1, from coordinate 5,627 downwards.
AGTCACGGTGCAGTGACGTCACGTCATGATGTTTTCACGGATGTTTATCTGGACGGCTCATCCTCCTGTATACCGGTGTGCCGGATTACCGGTGTTTTTCACGGTACCGGTACCGGTGGACCGGCCGGCTCAACCTCCTATAGCTAGCATAGCTAGAGGAGGTTGAGCCGTCTGGGAAACTAGAGGAGGCGTCCCGGTAGAATCCCGGTCATCCTCCTGTATACCGGTGTGCCGGATTACCGGTGTTTTTCACGGTACCGGTACCGGTGGACCGGCCGGCTCAACCTCCAGCCGGTCTTTTAGCACACTAAAACGGCGTAAAATGACCTCCAGCAGCCCAGGGAGGAAAAAAATAGCAGGCGCTTTCCGGAGGATTTTAGTGCTGAAATCCGGCTTAATCTGTCTTTTAAGGCAGTGAAACGGCGTAAAATGACCGGCATCACAGCGTCAAAACACCCGCAGCAGAGTGCTCCAAGTCAGGGTAAACTCTGGGAGTGACAGCGGGTCTTTTAGCACACTAAAACGGCGTAAAATGAACCGAAACAACCATGCTGCTCCATCCGCCTAAAAAATGACCGCGACCGCCGGCTGAAAACGTCCGTAAAAGAGAGCATGAAGTGGCTAAACAGTGGTGCCATCAGCCTGTCTCTCCATGCTGCTGAATCCGCGTGAAAATGACCGCGACCGCGGGCTGAAAACGGAAGGATAGCATAGCTAGAGGAGGTTGAGCCGTCCGGGAGCTAGAGGAGCCGTCCCGGTAGAATCCCGGTGACCGGGAAATAGGTTCCGGCGATCACCGCGCATTGCATGCCAGGTAGTTTTTATTTTATTTTATTTTTTTTTATTCAATAACTTTCTTGAGACATTTGTTCATACATATAAACGAAAGATCATTATCTTTATTTAATGTTTTATTATCTTTATTTAATGTTTTAGCGTTTGTCACGTCATGATGTTTTCACGGATGTTTATCTGGATGATCATCCTCCTGTATTTCGGTGTGCGGATGTTTTTCATCTGGGTGGACCGGCTCATCCTCCTGTATTGAGCCGTCTGTGTGCCGGTGACCGGGAAATTTCCGGCGATCACCGCGTTGCATGTTTTTTTATTTATTTATTTTTTAATTTTAATTTTTAATTTTTTTTTTTTTTTTTTTAATTTTAATTTTTAATTTTTTTTTTAATTCAATAACTTTATTGAGACATTTGTTCATACATATAAAACACAATATATTTATATTTATATATATATATATATATATATATATATATATTTTTATATCTATGGACCGGCCGGCTCATTTCCATCTTTTAGCACACTAAAACGGCGTAAAATGACCTCCAGCAGCCCAGGGAGGAAAAAAATAGCAGGCGCTTTCCGGAGGATTTTAGTGCTGAAATCCGGCTTAATCTGTCTTTTAAGGCAGTGAAACGGCGTAAAATGACCGGCATCACAGCGTCAAAACACCCGCAGCAGAGTGCTCCAAGTCAGGGTAAACTCTGGGAGTGACAGCGGGTCTTTTAGCACACTAAAACGGCGTAAAATGAACCGAAACAACCATGCTGCTCCATCCGCCTAAAAAATGACCGCGACCGCCAGCTGAAAACGTCCGTAAAAGAGAGCATGAAGTGGCTAAACAGTGGTGCCATCAGCCTGTCTCTCCATGCTGCTGAATCCGCGTGAAAATGACCGCGACCGCGGGCTGAAAATGGAAGGATAGCATAGCTAGAGGAGGTTGAGCCGTCCGGGAGCTAGAGGAGCCGTCCCGGTAGAATCCCGGTGACCGGGAAATAGGTTCCTTTTTCACCGCGCATTGCATGCCGGGTAGTTTTTATTTTATTTTATTTTTTTTTAAATTCAATAACTTTCTTGAGACATTTGTTCATACATATAAACGAAAGATTTATTATCTTTATTTAATGTTTTATTATCTTTATTTAATGTTTCGCGTTTGTCACAGTCGCGGTGCAGTGACGTCACGTCATGATGTTTTCACGGATGTTTATCTGGACGGCTCATCCTCCTGTATACCGGTGTGCCGGATTACCGGTGTTTTTCACGGTACCGGTACCGGTGGACCGGCCGGCTCAACCTCCTATAGCTAGCATAGCTAGAGGAGGTTGAGCCGTCTGGGAAATAGAGGAGGAGCGTCCCGGTAGAATCCCGGTGACCGGGAAATAGGTTCCGTTATTCTTTATTTATCACCGCGCATTGCATGCCGGGTAGATTTTATTTATTTATTTATTTTTTAATTTTAATTTTTAATTTTTTTTTTTAATTTTAATTTTTATTTATTTTTTTTTTTAATTCAATAACTTTATTGAGACATTTGTTCATACATATAAAACAAATATTTTATCTTTATTTAATGTTTTATTATCTTTATTTAATGTTTACATTTGTCACAGTCGCGGTGCAGTGACGTCACGTCATGATGTTTTCACGGATGTTTATCTGGACGGCTCATCCTCCTGTATACCGGTGTGCCGGATTACCGGTGTTTTTCACGGTACCGGTACCGGTGGACCGTTATATTCTCAACCTCCAGCCGGTCTTTTAGCACACTAAAACGGCGTAAAATGACCTCCAGCAGCCCAGGGAGGAAAAAAACTAGCAGGCGCTTTCCGGAGGATTTTAGTGCTGAAATCCGGCTTAATCTGTCTTTTAAGGCAGTGAAACGGCGTAAAATGACCGGCATCACAGCGTCAAAACACCCGCAGCAGAGTGCTCCAAGTCAGGGTAAACTCTGGGAGTGACAGCGGGTCTTTTAGCACACTAAAACGGCGTAAAATGAACCGAAACAACCATGCTGCTCCATCCGCCTAAAAAATGACCGCGACCGCCGGCTGAAAACGTCCGTAAAAGAGAGCATGAAGTGGCTAAACAGTGGTGCCATCAGCCTGTCTCTCCATGCTGCTGAATCCGCGTGAAAATGACCGCGACCGCGGGCTGAAAACGGAAGGATAGCATAGCTAGAGGAGGTTGAGCCGTCCGGGAGCTAGAGGAGCCGTCCGGTAGAATCCCGGTGACCGGGAAATAGGTTCCGGCGATCACCGCGCATTGCATGCCGGGTAGTTTTTATTTTATTTTATTTTTTTAAATTCAATAACTTTCTTGAGACATTTGTTCATACATATAAACGAAAGATCATTATCTTTATTTAATGTTTTATTATCTTTATTTAATGTTTCGCGTTTGTCACAGTCACGGTGCAGTGACGTCACGTCATGATGTTTTCACGGATGTTTATCTGGACGGCTCATCCTCCTGTATACCGGTGTGCCGGATTACCGGTGTTTTCACGGTACCGGTACCGGTGGACCGGCCGGCTCAACCTCCTATAGCTAGCATAGCTAGAGGAGGTTGAGCCGTCTGGGAGCTAGAGGAGGCGTCCCGGTAGAATCCGGTGACCGGGAAATAGGTTCCGGCGATCACCGCGCATTGCATGCCGGGTAGATTTTATTTATTTATTTATTTTTTAATTTTAATTTTTAATTTTTTTTTTTAATTTTAATTTTTTTTTTTTTTTTTTTTTAATTCAATAACTTTATTGAGACATTTGTTCATACATATAAAACACAATATATTTATATATATATATATATATATATATATTATATATTTATTTTCAAGTTCTTATTTTTAAGATCTTAATTTATGCATTTTCAAGTGACGTCACGTCATGATGTTTTCACGGATGTTTATCTGGACTTTATTTAATGCTCATCCTCCTGTATACCGGTGTGCCGGATTACCGGTGTTTTTCACGGTACCGGTACCGGTGGACCGGCCGGCTCAACCTCCAGCCGGTCTTTTAGCACACTAAAACGGCGTAAAATGACCTCCAGCAGCCCAGGGAGGAAAAAAATAGCAGGCGCTTTCCGGAGGATTTTAGTGCTGAAATCCGGCTTAATCTGTCTTTTAAGGCAGTGAAACGGCGTAAAATGACCGGCATCACAGCGTCAAAACACCCGCAGCAGAGTGCTCCAAGTCAGGGTAAACTCTGGGAGTGACAGCGGGTCTTTTAGCACACTAAAACGGCGTAAAATGAACCGAAACAACCATGCTGCTCCATCCGCCTAAAAAATGACCGCGACCGCCGGCTGAAAACGTCCGTAAAAGAGAGCATGAAGTGGCTAAACAGTGGTGCCATCAGCCTGTCTCTCCATGCTGCTGAATCCGCGTGAAAATGACCGCGACCGCGGGCTGAAAACGGAAGGATAGCATAGCTAGAGGAGGTTGAGCCGTCCGGGAGCTAGAGGAGCCGTCCCGGTAGAATCCCGGTGACCGGGAAATAGGTTCCGGCGATCACCGCGCATTGCATGCCGGGTAGTTTTTATTTTATTTTATTTTTTTTTTTTTAATTCAATAACTTTCTTGAGACATTTGTTCATACATATAAACGAAAGATCATTATCTTTATTTAATGTTTTATTATCTTTATTTAATGTTTCGCGTTTGTCACAGTCACGGTGCAGTGACGTCACGTCATGATGTTTTCACGGATGTTTATCTGGACGGCTCATCCTCCTGTATACCGGTGTGCCGGATTACCGGTGTTTTTCACGGTACCGGTACCGGTGGACCGGCCGGCTCAACCTCCTATAGCTAGCATAGCTAGAGGAGGTTGAGCCGTCTGGGAAACTAGAGGAGCGTCCCGGTAGAATCCCGGTGACCGGGAAATAGGTTCCGGCGATCACCGCGCATTGCATGCCGGGTAGATTTTATTTATTTATTTATTTTTTTTTTTTTTAATTTTTAATTTTTTTTTTTTTTAATTTTTTAATTTTTTTTTAATTCAATAACTTTATTGAGACATTTGTTCATACATATAAAACACAATATATTTATATATTTAATATATTTAATGTTTTATGTTTTATATATGTTTTAATATCTTTATTTAATGTTTTATTCTATTTATTTAATGTTTCATTCTCTTTATTTAATGTTTTAATATCTTTATATATTTAATTTTCAAGTGACGTCACGTCATGATGTTTTCACGGATGTTTATCTGGACGGCTCATCCTCCTGTATACCGGTGTGCCGGATTACCGGTGTTTTTCACGGTACCGGTACCGGTGGACCGGCCGGCTCAACCTCCAGCCGGTCTTTTAGCACACTTAGCACACTAAAACGGCGTAAAATGAACCGAAACAACCATGCTGCTCCATCCGCCTAAAAAATGACCGCGACCGCCAGCTGAAAACGTCCGTAAAAGAGAGCATGAAGTGGCTAAACAGTGGTGCCATCAGCCTGTCTCTCCATGCTGCTGAATCCGCGTGAAAATGACCGCGACCGCGGGCTGAAAACGGAAGGATAGCATAGCTAGAGGAGGTTGAGCCGTCCGGGAGCTAGAGGAGCCGTCCCGGTAGAATCCCGGTGACCGGGAAATAGGTTCCGGCGATCACCGCGCATTGCATGCCGGGTAGTTTTTATTTTATTTTATTTTTTTAAATTCAATAACTTTCTTGAGACATTTGTTCATACATATAAACGAAAGATCATTATCTTTATTTAATGTTTTATTATCTTTATTTAATGTTTCGCGTTTGTCACAGTCGCGGTGCAGTGACGTCACGTCATGATGTTTTCACGGATGTTTATCTGGACGGCTCATCCTC
>NW_026548893.1:0-1174 GCF_027596085.1 Anoplopoma fimbria | reverse complement strand
AATTTTTTTTAATTCAATAACTTTATTGAGACATTTGTTCATACATATAAAACACAATATATTTATATATATATATATATATGTATATATATATATGTATATATTTACATTTTCAAGTTCTTATTTTTAAGATCTTAAGTTGTTACGGTGTTTTTCACGGTACCGGTACCGGTGGACCGGCCAGCTCAACCTCCAGCCGGTCTTTTAGCACACTAAAACGGCGTAAAATGACCTCCAGCAGCCCAGGGAGGAAAAAAATAGCAGGCGCTTTCCGGAGGATTTTAGTGCTGAAATCCGGCTGAATCTGTCTTTTAAGGCAGTGAAACGGCGTAAAATGACCGGCATCACAGCGTCAAAACACCCGCAGCAGAGTGCTCCAAGTCAGGGTAAACTCTGGGAGTGACAGCGGGTCTTTTAGCACACTAAAACGGCGTAAAATGAACCGACACAACCATGCTGCTCCATCCGCCTAAAAAATGACCGCGACCGCCAGCTGAAAACGTCCGTAAAAGAGAGCATGAAGTGGCTAAACAGTGGTGCCATCAGCCTGTCTCTCCATGCTGCTGAATCCGCGTGAAAATGACCGCGACCGCGGGCTGAAAACGGAAGGATAGCATAGCTAGAGGAGGTTGAGCCGTCCGGGAGCTAGAGGAGCCGTCCGGTAGAATCCCGGTGACCAGGAAATAGGTTCCGGCGATCACCGCGGATTGCATGCCAGGTAGTTTTTATTTTATTTTATTTTTTAAATTCAATAACTTTCTTGAGACATTTGTTCATACATATAAACGAAAGATCATTATCTTTATTTAATGTTTTATTATCTTTATTTAATGTTTAGCGTTTGTCACAGTCGCGGTGCAGTGGCGTCACGTCATGATGTTTTCACGGATGTTTATCTGGACGGCTCATCCTCCTGTATACCGGTGTGCCGGATTACCGGTGTTTTTCACGGTACCGGTACCGGTGGACCGGCCGGCTCAACCTCCTATAGCTAGCATAGCTAGAGGAGGTTGAGCCGTCTGGGAAACTAGAGGAGGCGTCCCGGTAGAATCCGGTGACCGGGAAATAGGTTCCGGCGATCACCGCGCATTGCATGCCGGGTAGATTTTATTTATTTATTTATTTTTTAATTTTAATTTTTAATTTTTTTTTTTTTAATTTTAATTTTTTTTTT
>NW_026548892.1:0-717 GCF_027596085.1 Anoplopoma fimbria | reverse complement strand
AAATGACCTCCAGCAGCCCAGGGAGGAGTGCCAGAAAATAGAGCCAGCAGAGGAATATTCACGGAGCTGTCCGGAGGATTTTAGTGCTGAAATCCGGCTGAATCTGGCTTTTAAGGCAGTGAAACGGCGTAAAATGACCGGCATCACAGCGTCAAAACACCCGCAGCAGAGTGCTCCAAGTCAGGGTAAACTCTGGGAGTGACAGCGGGTCTTTTAGCACACTAAAACGGCGTAAAATGACCTCCAGCAGCCCAGGGAGGAAAAAATAGCAGGCGCTTTCCGGAGGATTTTAGTGCTGAAATCCGGCTGAATCTGTCTTTTAAGGCAGTGAAACGGCGTAAAATGACCGGCATCACAGCGTCAAAACACCCGCAGCACAGTGCTCCAAGTCAGGGTAAACTCTGGGGTGACGGCCAGGTCTTTTAGCACACTAAAACAGCGTAAAATGACCTGCATCATAGCGTCAAAACACCCGCAGCACAGTGCTTCAAGTCAGAGGTAAACTCTGGGAGTGACAGCGGGTCTTTAGCACTAAAGCAGGCGTAAAATGAACCAAAACAACCATGCTGCTCCATCCTTTCGCCTAAAAAAATGACCGCGACCACCGGCTGAAAACGTCCGCAAAAGAGCGCATGAAGTGGGGAAACAGTGGTGCCATCAGCCCGTCTCTCCATGCTGCTCCATCCGCGAGAAAATGACCGCGACCGCTGGCCGAAA
>NW_026548891.1:0-950 GCF_027596085.1 Anoplopoma fimbria | reverse complement strand
CCCGGACGGCTCAACCTCCTCTAGCTATGCTATCCTTCCGTTTTCAGCCCGCGGTCGCGGTCATTTTCACGCGGATTCAGCAGCATGGAGAGACAGGCTGATGGCACCACTGTTTAGCCACTTCATGCTCTCTTTTACGGACTTAGTGTGCTAAAAAGACCCGCTGTCACTCCCAGAGTTTACCCTGACTTGGAGCACTCTGCTGCGGGTGTTTTGACGCTGTGATGCGGTCATTTTACGCCGTTTCACTGCCTTAAAAGACAGATTCAGCCGGTTTTTCAGCACTAAAATCCTCCGGAAAGCGCCTGCTATTTTTCCTCCCTGGGCTGCTGGAGGTCATTTTACGCCGTTTTAGTGTGCTAAAAGACCGGCTGGAGGTTGAGCCGGCCGGTCCACGGTACCGGTACCGTGAAAAACACCGGTAATCCGGCACACTGGTATACAGGAGGACATTAAATAAAGATATTAAAACATTAAATAAAGAGAATGAAACATTAAATAAATAGAATAAAACATTAAATAAAGATATTAAAACATTAAACAAAGAGAATAAAACATTAAATGAAGATAATAAAACATTAAATAAAGAGAATGAAACATTAAATAAAGAGAATATAACATTTAATAAAGATAATGAAACATTAAATGAATAGAATAAAACATTAAATAAAGATAATAGATGATGTTTCAGCCTTCGTGGCATCAACTTAAGATCTTAAAAATAAGAACTTGAAAATGTAAATATATACATATATATATATATATATATATATATAATATATATTGTGTTTTATATGTATGAACAAATGTCTCAATAAAGTTATTGAATTAAAAAAAAATTAAAAATTAAAATTAAAAAAAAAATTAAAAATTAAAATTAAAAAATAAATAAATAAATAAAATCTACCCGGCATGCAATGCGCGGTGATCGCCGGAACCTATTTCCCGGT
>NW_026548890.1:0-822 GCF_027596085.1 Anoplopoma fimbria | reverse complement strand
CCAGCCACCATCCATCTTCTAAGAGCATTTGGAGTTTGAGTGAGTCCAACAGCACCACCGTCACTCTTCACAGCAGCATTATTTTGCCACCTGGCATTGTTCTCATGAAACGTAGCTTCAATGCCATTTCCGTCATCAAGGCGTCCTAATTCTAGTGGCATCGGTAATTGTGAAGATCATTGAAACGTCTGATTCTGGAGGCAATGGTAGAATAACCAACTCCAACATCGTGGCCGTTTTGATTCTGTTGGGCACTGCAAACGTTCTGGTGTGATTGTTTGGCACAAAACACACTTGTTCCAATCCGTCTGTACAGCGCCTTTGATGGTCCAGGTTGCAGTGGATCCACTAGCTGATAACTGTTGGACATGTCTCCATTTGTATAAGGAATTTAATGATGAGAATCCCTTAAATGAGTGTTGGGGGCCAAATGTAAGACTCGCAAGCTCCCAAGTAGTATCCCCCCTAAACTTTAAAAATTCCCCCTATGTGGAGCTCTTAAGGGGGGAATCCCCCCATTTTGAAAAATTAAACTTAAGCCCTGAAGTTGTGATCATTTGGTGATTGAAATGATGGCACTATATGTGTATCTAGAGTAATTTCATAAGAACATAATGAAGCATTTGTGTCGTCTGGTAAAACATATTTGCGGTCAAAACTGCCATTTTATAAAATGGCCGCCATGGCTACCATAGGACGTTTTCGCGGTGGCTCCATATCTGGAATTATTCATTAGACTATTATATATGACTGTGCCAAATTTCATGCTTGTACGTATAAACCCACAATTCTTATGTATGGATGCACCTATCTGCCTGACTA
>NW_026548888.1:0-3620 GCF_027596085.1 Anoplopoma fimbria | reverse complement strand
CCACTGTTTCCCACTTCATGCTCTCTTTTACGGACGTTTTCAGCCGGCGGTCGTGGTCATTTTCTCGCGGATGGAGCAGCATGGAGAGACAGGCTGATGGCACCACTGTTTACCCACTTAATGCACTCTTTTACGGACGTTTTCAGCCGGCGGTCGCGGTCATTTTCTCGCGGATGGAGCAGCATGGAGAGACAGGCTGATGGCACCACTGTTTCCCCACTCCATGCTCTCTTTTACGGACGTTTTCAGCCGGCGGTCGCGGTCATTTTCTCGCGGATGGAGCAGCATGGAGAGGCAGGCTGATGGCACCACTGTTTCCCACTCCATGCTCTCTCTTTTTTACGGACGTTTTCAGCCGGCGGTCGCGGTCATTTTCTCGCGGATGGAGCAGCATGGAGAGACAGGCTGACTGCACCACTGTTTCCCCACTCCATGCTCTCTTTTACGGACGTTTTCAGCCGGCGGTCGCGGTCATTTTCTCGCGGATGGAGCAGCATGGAGAGGCAGGCTGATGGCACCACTGTTTCCCCACTCCATGCTCTCTTTTACGGACGTTTTCAGCCGGCGGTCGCGGTCATTTTCTCGCGGATGGAGCAGCATGGAGAGACAGGCTGATGGCACCACTGTTTCCCCACTTCATGCACTCTTTTACGGACGTTTTCAGCCGGCGGTCGCGGTCATTTTCTCGCGGATGGAGCAGCATGGAGAGACAGGCTGATGGCACCACTGTTTCCCACTCCATGCACTCTTTTTACGGACGTTTTCAGCCGGCGGTCGCGGTCATTTTCTCGCGGATGGAGCAGCATGGAGAGACAGGCTGACTGCACCACTGTTTCCCCACTCCATGCTCTCTTTTACGGACGTTTTCAGCCGGCGGTCGCGGTCATTTTCTCGCGGATGGAGCAGCATGGAGAGGCAGGCTGATGGCACCACTGTTTCCCCACTCCATGCTCTCTTTTTACGGACGTTTTCAGCCGGCGGTCGCGGTCATTTTCTCGCGGATGGAGCAGCATGGAGAGGCAGGCTGATGGCACCACTGTTTCCCCACTCCATGCTCTCTTTTTACGGACGTTTTCAGCCGGCGGTCGCGGTCATTTTCTCGCGGATGGAGCAGCATGGAGAGACAGGCTGACTGCACCACTGTTTCCCCACTCCATGCTCTCTCTTTTACGGACGTTTTCAGCCGGCGGTCGCGGTCATTTTCTCGCGGATGGAGCAGCATGGAGAGACAGGCTGATGGCACCACTGTTTCCCCACTCCATGCTCTCTCTTTACGGACGTTTTCAGCCGGCGGTCGCGGTCATTTTCTCGCGGATGGAGCAGCATGGAGAGACAGGCTGATGGCACCACTGTTTCCCCACTCCATGCTCTCTTTTTACGGACGTTTTCAGCCGGCGGTCGCGGTCATTTTCTCGCGGATGGAGCAGCATGGAGAGGCAGGCTGATGGCACCACTGTTTCCCCACTCCATGCTCTCTTTTTACGGACGTTTTCAGCCGGCGGTCGCGGTCATTTTCTCGCGGATGGAGCAGCATGGAGAGACAGGCTGATGGCACCACTGTTTCCCCACTTCATGCACTCTTTTACGGACGTTTTCAGCCGGCGGTCGCGGTCATTTTCTCGCGGATGGAGCAGCATGGAGAGACAGGCTGATGGCACCACTGTTTCCCCACTACATGCTCTCTCTTTACGGACGTTTTCAGCCGGCGGTCGCGGTCATTTTCTCGCGGATGGAGCAGCATGGAGAGGCAGGCTGATGGCACCACTGTTTCCCCACTCCATGCTCTCTCTTTTACGGACGTTTTCAGCCGGCGGTCGCGGTCATTTTCTCGCGGATGGAGCAGCATGGAGAGACAGGCTGATGGCACCACTGTTTCCCCACTACATGCTCTCTTTTACGGACGTTTTTCAGCCGGCGGTCGCGGTCATTTTCTCGCGGATGGAGCAGCATGGAGAGACAGGCTGATGGCACCACTGTTTCCCCACTTCATGCTCTCTTTTACGGACGTTTTCAGCCGGCGGTCGCGGTCATTTTCTCGCGGATGGAGCAGCATGGAGAGGCAGGCTGATGGCACCACTGTTTCCCCACTTCATGCTCTCTTTTACGGACGTTTTCAGCCGGCGGTCGCGGTCATTTTCTCGCGGATGGAGCAGCATGGAGAGGCAGGCTGATGGCACCACTGTTTCCCCACTCCATGCTCTCTTTTTACGGACGTTTTCAGCCGGCGGTCGCGGTCATTTTCTCGCGGATGGAGCAGCATGGAGAGGCAGGCTGATGGCACCACTGTTTCCCCACTACATGCTCTCTTTTTACGGACGTTTTCAGCCGGCGGTCGCGGTCATTTTCTCGCGGATGGAGCAGCATGGAGAGACAGGCTGATGGCACCACTGTTTCCCCACTCCATGCTCTCTTTTTACGGACGTTTTCAGCCGGCGGTCGCGGTCATTTTCTCGCGGATGGAGCAGCATGGAGAGTTTCCCCACTCACAGGCTGATGGCACCACTGTTTCCCCACTTCATGCACTCTTTTACGGACGTTTTCAGCCGGCGGTCGCGGTCATTTTCTCGCGGATGGAGCAGCATGGAGAGACAGGCTGACTGCACCACTGTTTCCCCACTTCATGCTCTCTTTTACGGACGTTTTCAGCCGGCGGTCGCGGTCATTTTCTCGCGGATGGAGCAGCATGGAGAGGCAGGCTGATGGCACCACTGTTTCCCCACTCCATGCTCTCTCTTTTACGGACGTTTTCAGCCGGCGGTCGCGGTCATTTTCTCGCGGATGGAGCAGCATGGAGAGACAGGCTGATGGCACCACTGTTTCCCCACTTCATGCACTCTTTTACGGACGTTTTCAGCCGGCGGTCGCGGTCATTTTCTCGCGGATGGAGCAGCATGGTTGTTTCGGTTCATTTTACGCCGTTTTAGTGTGCTAAAAGACCCGCTGTCACTCCCAGAGTTTACCCTGACTTGAAGCACTCTGCTGCGGGTGTTTTGACGCTATGATGCCGGTCATTTTACGCCGTTTTAGCGTGCTAAAAGACCCGCTGTCACTCCCAGAGTTTACCCTGACTTGGAGCACTCTGCTGCGGGTGTTTTGACGCTGTGATGCCGGTCATTTTACGCCGTTTCACTGCCTTAAAAGCCAGATTCAGCCGGATTTCAGCACTAAAATCCTCCGGAAAGCGCCTGCTATTTTTTTCCTCCCTGGGCTGCTGGAGGTCATTTTACGCCGTTTTAGTGTGCTAAAAGACCCGCTGTCACTCCCAGAGTTTACCCTGACTTGAAGCACTCTGCTGCGGGTGTTTTGACGCTGTGATGCCGGTCATTTTACGCCGTTTCACTGCCTTAAAAGCCAGATTCAGCCGGATTTCAGCACTAAAATCCTCCGGACAGCTCCGTGAATATTCCTCTGCTGGCTCTATTTTCTGGCACTCCTCCCTGGGCTGCTGGAGGTCATTTTAGGCCGTTTTGTCCCGGTCAAAAGACCCACTGTGACTCGGACAGTTCTCCCCCCTCCCCGAAATGCAGCCCTCTGTTCCGGGTGTTGTGAGCCTGTCATGTCGGTCATTGCACGGTGCTCCATGTCCTTAAGAGACCCAGTGTTTCTGCAACAGTTTATCC
>NW_026548887.1:0-1612 GCF_027596085.1 Anoplopoma fimbria | reverse complement strand
ATGACACAGCAGCTGTGACTGAGTCCAGTTGGAAATCGTGTTGTCTGGCATCTGAAATGTTTGCGGTTGAGTGTGAATGGTACACTAGGACGGGCACGTGCGTAAAAGCTGGTTTCCGTAGTTTCCGTAGTGTAGTGGTTATCACGTTCGCCTCACACACGCGAAAGGTCCCCCGTTCGAAACTGGGCGGAAACACTATTCTTTGTTCCTGCTTACTCCGCACAATCAAACTCTCCTCAGTGGAATGGTCAGTAAACTTAATAAGAAGTAGAACTGCCCCCGGAGTGTGCTGACGGCCATTGTCCGAGATTCTTGTGCCGGATGCTCTCCCACCACTCGTTGCTCCTTGTAATTTGTTCTATGGGTTCAGGTGTTGTTCTCTTTCCATTGTTTGACAATATCGTCAGTCATTTCATTCTTCTGTATAGTGAGAATCCTGGGGATTTTGACCTGGCATTACAGTTTCAGTAACTGTTACAGTCTCTTCAACAGTGGTAACTTCAGAACTGTATTGGAAACATATTTCTCTGTTAGCTTATCCTCCACACAATCAGACTCTTCTGAGTTGCCAACCAGAAGTCCTTCTCCAGTGCCTCCCCCTTAACCAACATGTGGTAGGAAGATGGTACTCCATAAAATAATAAGCTTGTAATGATGAATTGTCCATTCTGATGTGCAGTAACAACCTTTCACGCACCTTGAGTTAGGCGATCACACGGTCGATGTGAAGTCGTCTTGGTCAGCGGGAACAAGCTTGACTGTTGCCTTACCGGCCCCTGATAGAAAACTCCCCGTCAGGGAATCGAACCCTGGTCTTCGGCGTGACAAGCCGAGATACTGTCCACTATACTAACGAGGACTGTGCTGGTTGCTGTTTTAGCTTCTGCATATACAGGTGGCGCTGTTCCAGCATTTGCAGGAAATTTGCAGAGCTATACAGGGGAGCCTTTAGGTAGATTACACATTTACTCTCACTCAATGACACAGCAGCTGTGACTGAGTCCAGTTGGAAATCGTGTTGTCTGGCATCTGAAATGTTTGCGGTTGAGTGTGAATGGTACACTAGGACGGGCACGTGCGTAAAAGCTGGTTTCCGTAGTTTCCGTAGTGTAGTGGTTATCACGTTCGCCTCACACGCGAAAGGTCCCCCGTTCGAAACTGGGCGGAAACACTATTCTTTGTTCCTGCTTACTCCGCACAATCAAACTCTCCTCAGTGGAATGGTCAGTAAACTTAATAAGAAGTAGAACTGCCCCCGAGTGTGCTGACGGCCATTGTCCGAGATTCTTGTGCCGGATGCTCTCCCACCACTCGTTGCTCCTTGTAATTTGTTCTATGGGTTCAGGTGTTGTTCTCTTTCCATTGTTTGACAATATCGTCAGTCATTTCATTCTTCTGTATAGTGAGAATCCTGGGGATTTTGACCTGGCATTACAGTTTCAGTAACTGTTACAGTCTCTTCAACAGTGGTAACTTCAGAACTGTATTGGAAACATATTTCTCTGTTAGCTTATCCTCCACACAATCAGACTCTTCTGAGTTGCCAACCAGAAGTCCTTCTCCAGTGCCTCCCCCTTAACCAACATGTGGTAGGAAGATGGTACTCCATAAA
>NW_026548886.1:0-415 GCF_027596085.1 Anoplopoma fimbria | reverse complement strand
AGAACTCACAGACCGGATTTTACAACTCTAATCCTACAATCCCGATGTAAACATTAGAAATATGGCCTTAATGTGACAAAGTAATATACTAGGAATGTGCACTTGCATGCATGGCAAACGCATTGCCTGAAGGGAAGACGCTTCATTGAGGCCAAAGTTGAGATATGATATATCATGGCATAGTATACAAAGAATGAACTATCTCATGACCCATGTAATGTAGTATCTCATGATACTTATGGAAATGTCCACTAAATTTAGGTTTTATTCAGTCAGGATGGCCGAGCGGTCCAAGGCGCTGCGTTTAGGTCGCAGTCTCCACTGGAGGCGTGGGTTCGAATCCCACTTCTGACAGCAGCTGTTTTTACTGGTACCGTTGCCTGTAACATGATATTGGGGGAAAAAAGCAACAGCA
>NW_026548885.1:0-683 GCF_027596085.1 Anoplopoma fimbria | reverse complement strand
GCAGCTTTTCTGCTGCCAAAAGACGTTTCAGCCATAAAATACCCCAAAAGTGTCTTTTCTGACAGGAAACCATACTTTACATGAGTTTCTTCAAGTAAGGGCCTCTGGACTAATATCAACTAGTTTCCTTGTGTTTTCATGAAAACATGATACTTTCATCACTTTTAGATGCATTTACAGCTTTTTTGCTCACAAAGTCGTTTCAGCCTGAAAATACCCCAAAAGTGTATTTTCTGCAACGAAACCATACTTTACATGAGTTTCTTCAAGTAAGGGCCTCTGGACTAATATCAACTAGTTTCCTTGTGTTTTCATGAAAGCATGATACTTTCATCACTTTTAGATGCATTTACTATATTTTTTTGCTCACAAAAGTTGTTTCAGCCTGAAAATACCCCAAAAGTGTATTTTCTGCGACGAAACCATACTTTACATGAGTTTCTTCAAGTAAGGGCCTCTGGACTCATAATAACAAGTTTCCTTATGTTTTCATGAAAACATGATACTTTCATCACTTTTAGATGCATTTACAGCTTTTCTGCTGCACAAAAGACGTTTCAGCCTTAAAATACCCCAAAAGTGTCTTTTCTGACAGGAAACCATACTTTACATGAGTTTCTTCAAGTAAGGGCCTCTGGACTCATAATAACAAGTTTCCTTGTGTTTTCATGAAAACATGATAC
>NW_026548884.1:0-1000 GCF_027596085.1 Anoplopoma fimbria | reverse complement strand
GCCTCCTCTAGCTCCCAGACGGCTCAACCTCCTCTAGCTATGCTAGCTATAGGAGGTTAGACGGCTCCTCTAGCTCCCGGACGGCTCAGCCTCCTCTAGCTATGCTATCCTTCCGTTTTCAGCCCGCGGTCGCGGTCATTTTCACGCGGATTCAGCAGCATGGAGAGACAGGCTGATGGCACCACTGTTTAGCCACTTCATGCTCTCTTTTACGGACGTTTTCAGCTGGCGGTCGCGGTCATTTTTAGGCGGATGGAGCAGCATGGTTGTGTCAGTTCATTTTACGCCGTTTTAGTGTGCTAAAAGACCCGCTGTCACTCCCAGAGTTTACCCTGACTTGGAGCACTCTGCTGCGGGTGTTTTGGCAGCTGTGATGCCGGTCATTTTACGCCGTTTCACTGCCTTAAAAGACAGATTCAGCGGTTTCAGCACTAAAATCCTCCGGAAAGCGCCTGCTATTTTTTCCTCCCTGGGCTGCTGGAGGTCATTTTACGCCGTTTTAGTGTGCTAAAAGACCGGCTGGAGGTTGAGCCGGCCGGTCCACCGGTACCGGTACCGTGAAAAACACCGGTAATCCGGCACACTGGTATACAGGAGGAAACATTAAATAAAGAGAATGAAACATTAAATAAATAGAATAAAACATTAAATAAAGATATTAAAACATTAAACAAAGAGAATAAAACATTAAATGAAGATAATAAAACATTAAATAAAGAGAATGAAACATTAAATAAAGAGAATATAACATTTAATAAAGATAATGAAACATTAAATGAATAGAATAAAACATTAAATAAAGATAATAGATGATGTTTCAGCCTTCGTGGCATCAACTTAAGATCTTAAAAATAAGAACTTGAAAATGTAAATATATACATATATATATATATATATATATAAATATATATATTGTGTTTTATATGTATGAACAAATGTCTCAATAAAGTTATTGAATTAAAAAAAAAAAAAAAAATTAAAATTAAAAAAAAAAATTAAA
>NW_026548883.1:0-1927 GCF_027596085.1 Anoplopoma fimbria | reverse complement strand
ATTTAATTTTTAATTTTTTTAATTTATTTATTTATTCATTTTTAAATTCAATAACTTTATTGAGCATGGGGTAATGTGGTAATGTTTTATTCTCTTTATTTAATGTTTCATTCTCTTCATTTAATGTTTTATTATCTTTATTTAATGTTTCGCGTTTGTCACAGTCGCGGTGCAGTGACGTCACGTCATGATGTTTTCACGGATGTTGATCTGGACGGCTCATCCTCCTGTATACCGGTGTGCCGGATTACCGGTGTTTTTCACGGTACCGGTACCGGTGGACCGGCGGCTCAACCTCCTATAGCTAGCATAGCTAGAGGAGGTTGAGCCGTCTGGGAACTAGAGGAGGCGTCCCGGTAGAATCCCGGTGACCGGGAAATAGGTTCCGGCGATCACCGCGCATTGCATGCCGGGTAGATTTTTTTTTTTTTTTTTTTTTTTTTTTTAATTTTTTTAATTTATTTATTTATTCATTTTTAAATTCAATAACTTTATTGAGACATTTGTTCATACATATAAAACACAATATATTTATATATATATATATATATATATATATATATTTACATTTTCAAGTTCTTATTTTTAAAATAAATAAAATAAAAAATGAAAAATAAAAATAAAATAAAACAAGTATTATAAATAAGCAATAAAAAAAACAGTAGAAAAAACAACAATAACTGAAATACTATATTTACAGACAGAGAAAAAACAACAACTATTTCAACTACTTTTAACTTTTTTAACCATTATTGCACAGTGCAATGTATTGCACAGGTTTCTATTGTCATGTTATTATGTTATTATTGTCCTGTGGTCATGTGGTCTGCTGGGAGCAGAGTTGGTTGTGCAGCCTGACAGCAGCAGGAAGGAAGGACCTGCGGTACCTCTCCTTCACACACCGGGGGTGAAGCAGCCGGTGGCTGAAGGAGCTGCACAGAGCTGCCAGGGTGTCCTGCATGGGGTGGGAGGTATTGTTCATCAGGGATGACAGCTTGGCCATTGTTAAATGTTATATTATCTTCATTTAATGTTTTATTCTCTTTATTTAATGTTTCATTCTCTTCATTTAATGTTTTATTATCTTTATTTAATGTTTCGCGTTTGTCACAGTCGCGGTGCAGTGACGTCACGTCATGATGTTTTCACGGATGTTGATCTGGACGGCTCATCCTCCTGTATACCGGTGTGCCGGATTACCGGTGTTTTCACGGTACCGGTACCGGTGGACCGGCCGGCTCAACCTCCTATAGCTAGCATAGCTAGAGGAGGTTGAGCCGTCTGGGAAGCTAGAGGAGGCGTCCCGGTAGAATCCCGGTGACCGGGAAATAGGTTCCGGCGATCACCGCGCATTGCATGCCGGGTAGATTTTTTTAAAAAAAAAATTAATTTTTAATTTTTTTAATTTATTTATTTATTCATTTTTAAATTCAATAACTTTATTGAGACATTTGTTCATACATATAAAACACAATATATTTATATATATATATATATATATATATATATTTACATTTTCAAGTTCTTATTTTTAAAATAAATAAAATAAAAAATGAAAAATAAAAATAAAATAAAACAAGTATTATAAATAAGCAATAAAAAAAACAGTAGAAAAAACAACAATAACTGAAATACTATATTTACAGACAGAGAAAAAACAACAACTATTTCAACTACTTTTAACTTTTTAACCATTATTGCACAGTGCAATGTATTGCACAGGTTTCTATTGTCATGTTATTATGTTATTATTGTCCTGTGGTCATGTGGTCTGCTGGGAGCAGAGTTGGTTGTGCAGCCTGACAGCAGCAGGAAGGAAGGACCTGCGGTACCTCTCCTTCACACACCGGGGTGAAGCAGCCGGTGGCTGAAGGAGCTGCACAGAGCTGCCAGGGTGTCCTGCATGGGGTAATGTGGTAATGTTTTA
>NW_026548882.1:0-221 GCF_027596085.1 Anoplopoma fimbria | reverse complement strand
TGCGGGTGTTTTGGCGCTGTGATGCCGGTCATTTTACGCCGTTTCACTGCCTTAAAGACAGATTCAGCCGGATTTCAGCACTAAAATCCTCCGGAAAGCGCCTGCTATTTTTCCTCCCTGGGCTGCTGGAGGTCATTTTACGCCGTTTTAGTGTGCTAAAAGACCGGCTGGAGGTTGAGCCGGCGGTCCACGGTACGGTACCGTGAAAAACACGGTAATCC
>NW_026548881.1:0-417 GCF_027596085.1 Anoplopoma fimbria | reverse complement strand
TTCTATTATCATGTTATTATGTTATTATTGTCCTGTGGTCATGAGCCGGTGGCTGAAGGAGCTGCACAGAGCTGCCAGGGTGTCCTGCATGGGGTAATGTGGTAATGTTTTATTCTCTTTATTTAATGTTTCATTCTCTTCATTTAATGTTTTATTATCTTTATTTAATGTTTCGCGTTTGTCACAGTCGCGGTGCAGTGACGTCACGTCATGATGTTTTCACGGATGTTGATCTGGACGGCTCATCCTCCTGTATACCGGTGTGCCGGATTACCGGTGTTTTCACGGTACCGGTACCGGTGGACGGCCGGCTCAACCTCCTATAGCTAGCATAGCTAGAGGAGGTTGAGCCGTCTGGGAAGCTAGAGGAGGCGTCCCGGTAGAATCCGGTGACCGGGAAATAGGTTCAGCGATCAC
>NW_026548880.1:0-1423 GCF_027596085.1 Anoplopoma fimbria | reverse complement strand
CAAAGAGAATAAAACATTAAATGAAGATAATAAAACATTAAATAAAGAGAATGAAACATTAAATAAAGAGAATATAACATTTAATAAAGATAATGAAACATTAAATGAATAGAATAAAACATTAAATAAAGATAATAGATGATGTTTCAGCCTTCGTGGCATCAACTTAAGATCTTAAAAATAAGAACTTGAAAATGTAAATATATACATATATATATATATATATATATATAAATATATTGTGTTTTATATGTATGAACAAATGTCTCAATAAAGTTATTGAATTAAAAAAAAATTAAAAATTAAAATTAAAAAAAAAATTAAAAATTAAAATTAAAAAATAAATAAATAAATAAAATCTACCCGGCATGCAATGCGCGGTGATCGCGGAACCTATTTCGGTCACGGGGATTCTACCCGGGGCGCCTCCTCTAGCTCCCAGGCGGCTCAACCTCCTCTGGCTATGCTGGCTATAGGAGGTTGAGCCCCGCGATCACGGTACCGGTACCGTAGAAAAACACCGGTAATCCGGCACCGGTATACAGGAGGATGAGCCGTCCAGATAAACATCCGTGAAAACATCATGACGTGACGTCACTGCACCGCGACTGTGACAAACACGAAACATTAAATAAAGATAATAAAACATTAAATAAAGATAATGATCTTTCGTTTATATGTATGAACAAATGTCTCAAGAAAGTTATTGAATTTAAAAAAATAAAATAAAATAAAAACTACCCGGCATGCAATCCGCGGTGATCGCCGGAACCTATTTCCCGGTCACCGGGATTCTACGGGGCGGCTCCTCTAGCTCCCCGGACGGCTCAACCTCCTCTAGCTATGCTATCCTTCGTTTTTCAGCCCATGTCCATGATCATTTTCACGCGGATTCAGCAGCATGGAGAGACAGGCTGATGGCACCACTGTTTAGTCACTTCATGCTCTCTTTTACGGACGTTTTCAGCCGGCGGTCGCTGTCATTTTTTAGGCGGATGGAGCAGCATGGTTGTGTCGGTTCATTTCGCCGTTTTTAGTGTGCTAAAAGACACGCTGTCACTCCCAGAGTTTACCCTGACTTGGAGCACTCTGCTGCAGGTGTTTGACGCTGTGATGCCGGTCATTTACGCGTTTCACTGCCTTAAAGACAGATTCAGCCCAGTTTCAGCACTAAAATCCTCCGGAAAGCGCCTGCTATTTTTTCCTCCCTGGGCTGCTGGAGGTCATTTTACGCCGTTTTAGTGTGCTAAAAGACCGGCTGGAGGTTGAGCCCGGCCGGTCCACCGGTACGGTACCGTGAAAAACACCGGTAATCCGGCACACCGGTATACAGGAGGATGAGCCGTCCAGATAAACATCCGTGAAAACATCATGACGTGACGTCACTGCACCGCGACTGTGACAAACGCGAAACATTAAATAA
>NW_026548879.1:0-1220 GCF_027596085.1 Anoplopoma fimbria | reverse complement strand
TTATAGTTCCATATTACCCAACTAGAAAGCTGCGCTCAATCAATGCAGGGTTACTTGTGGTTCCTAGAGTATATAAAAGTAGGATGGGAGCCAGAGCCTTCAGTTATCAGGCTCCTCTTCTGTGGAACCAGGTTCCAGTTTCAGTCCGGGGGCAGACACACTCACCACTTTTAAGAGCAGGCTTAAGACCTTCCTTTTTGATAGCGCTTATAGTTAGGGCTGGTTCAGGTTCGCCTTGGTCCAGCCCCTAGATATGCTGCTATATGCCTAGACAGCCGGGGGACTACTTAGAATACACTGAGCTCCTCTCTCCTCTTCTCTCACTCCCTCTTTATGTATTAATCTCCTATTTATGCACATTACTGATTTTGCTTCTTCCCCGGAGTTCTTGTGCTTTCTCGCCTCGCAGGTTCCCAGGAATCAGGGTTATATTTGGACTGTCATCTGCCACCTACTGAGGGCCCTGCTGACACCCACTACTACTACTATCATTATCTAGTCACATTACTATTCATTATTGCCTGTACTATTACACAACTTGTTGACTTGCTTCTACCCTGGAGTCTTTGTGCTTTCTCTAACCGCGGCTTCTATAAATGTTGGCTGTACTGGACCGTAGGCGATGCATCCTGCTACGGCCCTGCTGACACCGACGACCACCATTATTATTACTAGTCACATTACTATTACTATTACCTGTACCATTAAGCATTTTAGCTTTACTTCCACCTATGAAGCCCTTTTGCTTTCTCGCTCTACGGGTTTCCATGAATACGTTGTGGTACCCTGGACCATTGTCGTGCCTCCTGCTGTGAGCCGACTGACTTCCACTGCTACTTCGATTATTATTATTAATCACATTACTATCCCTATTTTCATAATTATAATTCTACTATAATAATTGCTGCTGTTATTATAAGTAGTCTTATTATATGAATAATTTATATCATATACATTAGATGTTATTTATCCTGTTATGCTGTTCATTCTGTACACATGACATCTACTGCATTCTGTCATCCTGGGAGAAAGGATCCCTCCTCATCATTCTCCCATAGGTTTCTTCTCCTTTTTCTCCCTGTTAAAGGTTTTTTTAGGGAGTTTTTCCTGTGCCGATGTGAGGGAAGGACAGAGGATGTCGCATGTGCACAGATTGTAAAGCCCTCTGAGGCAAATTTGTAATTTGTGATTCTGGGCTATACAAAATAAACTGAATTGAA
>NW_026548878.1:0-529 GCF_027596085.1 Anoplopoma fimbria | reverse complement strand
CCAAAGGAAGCGCAGAAAACAAACAAAAACATTTCATACTGAAAGATGCAGGAAGCAAACTTCCTTGTAAGAAACACTCGAAACTAGATAGCTGTAAAAAGAAAGATGGTTTTAAGTGATTCCCTTAAAGAATCTCTCTCTAAAAAGAATATTCTTCATTTTTAGGTAATTTTTTTCTGAGAAACTAGTTTTCAAAACCAGTTTCTAACTAAAAACTGGCAGTTACAAATTTCTACACAAAAATGTTTATAACTGACACATATAAATGACCACATGGTTTTACTCGATCTTCTTAAAAAATGACCCTGGAAAAAGCTGATTTTCATTCTGAGCTACTTTTAATGAACATATGGTGTTGTAATCACTATACTGGCTTAACCTGCCATTTACCCCTCTAACCATAAACTGCATAAATGTTTAAGAAAAGATGGGTTTATGGGAATCCCTTTAAGAATCAGCTTCTAAATAGCAGAATTTTCTTTGTTAGCTTTCTTTCATAAAAAACAGTAGTTTTCATCTCTGTACTGGC
>NW_026548877.1:0-823 GCF_027596085.1 Anoplopoma fimbria | reverse complement strand
CCTCAAATTCGTCCGAAAAAGACGCATCAATCTCGGATAAGGCGTTTGTCAAAGACCGCTGTCTTTTCATGGACGCGATGTTTTGAAAAATTTTAGTTTCTCGAAATCGTGCGAGAGGTGGCTGGTGATACCTACTAAAAGTGGTCACATCGGGTAAGTGTGACAAAGATATCAAACCTCCTATGCATTTTTTGATTAATAACCTTACCTGCTGTAAAACACTCTGTCATATTTTCGCTATGCTGATCACGACGATTTAAACCGGGCAAGGTGGCACAAGAGACGATGGACACGCCTGCGAATCACCACCCGCTGTCCGTATTAAAACACTTTGAACATTTCCACGCGGATGGAGCAGCATGGAAGGCTGATAGCACCACTGTTTAGCCGCTTCATGCGCACTCTTTTACGGACGTTTTCAGCCGGCGGTCGCGGTCATTTTTCTCGCGGATGGAGCAGCATGGAAGACAGGCTGATGGCACCACTGTTTACACACTCCATGCTCTCTCTTTTACGGACGTTTTCAGCCGGCGGTCGCGGTCATTTTCTCGCGGATGGAGCAGCATGGAGAGACAGGCTGACTGCACCACTGTTTCCCCACTCCATGCTCTCTCTTTTACGGACGTTTTCAGCCGGCGGTCGCGGTCATTTTCTCGCGGATGGAGCAGCATGGAGAGACAGGCTGATGGCACCTGTTTACCTCCATGCTCTCTTTTACGGACGTTTCAGCCGGCGGTCGCGGTCATTTTCTCGCGGATGGAGCAGCATGGAGGCAGGCTGATGGCACCACTGTTTACCCACTCCATGCTCTCTCTTTTACGGA
>NW_026548876.1:0-3591 GCF_027596085.1 Anoplopoma fimbria | reverse complement strand
GAATGAAAATAGATACTGAGGAACAATCAGGCAACAAATGGGCAGATAGATACACAGACTGACAGTGAGATGACAAAGGACACATTGATCTGATTTAAACCTTTTTGGCCCCAGCTCTCTGCTGCTCCATCTGGCTGCTGGGCTGGGAAAAGGTCACTTCTTTTCTGACTTGGTTTCTCACTCAGTGTGGCGAATGCCTCCGAGGACAGCCCTGCCAAAACGCCTCAGATCTCCGTGGGTTGGCAAACAATGACGGAGAGAAAATGTACTTGTAGACAGCGGGCTTTTCCTGGAGTAAAAACAGAAATCTGAGAAAGCCATGGTCAGTGAGATAAATGGAAAAGGGGGGAGAGAAGAAAGTCCAGAATTAGTATAAGCTATGATTGAACCTATGAATGGTGGCTGAATTTGGAGTTTTTGGACAGCAGAGAGGGCGCAAAAAGGGAGGAGAGTGAATATATACAGAGATGAAACAAAAGAGGGAAGTGGGCTGGTGCTGACAGGCCATCTAGCACCGGATCAAATGGACAGGCGGGCAAAGCGCGAGAGTCGAAAGTGATAAACGAGCGTTCACCAGAAAGCTGGGTGGGTGAGCTATGAGAGACCCGAGTGCTGACAGACCCTAACGCTTACAAACTTACACACTTACACACAGCAGTTTCAAGGGAAAGGACATTGCTACAGTCCATGTTGATGGCAGTGCTAAAAAAATGGAGCAGTATTTACAGTTTTGCTCTGGCTAACACACGTGAGCATTTGATCATTCATAGACACTTAAACATATTTAACATGGTCTGTAGAAACACCTGGACCTAATAAAGGGGACATTTTGGATGTTAGAGTTGTTTCTTCTGCCAATACTTTGCTTTTCTCACCGACTTTAATAAAGCCAGAATGCTTCTAGTGAACTGCATCTCATTGTATTTTTTGCATTACAAGCTCCTGCTTCTTTTCAAATATGCTCTTTTTCATTCAGTTAATTTCCTCCTGACTTCCACCACTTTACATCTTTCCAAAGTGAATGAAGATTTTCTTCACAGCACTCATCTAGTTAAACATTGTCCAGCTGCAGAACCAGCAGACTGAATTCTGATTGTTTCATAAACTGATATATGAAATATGAGGTGGCATGTTTGACCATATTTATGAAGGTCTCTTCTTAAAGAGTAGCACGTCAGGTGGTATAGAAACCTACATCGATATAGATTGGAGACACTAAATGTTTGTCATTAGACTGGAAGTCTGTTGATGGTTTTTCTTTGCCTTCAATGGAAGCTTGGAATCCAACTTCACATGGCCCAAAATAGTGAACTAACTGAACTGTCAAACAAGAATCGTACTGTAAGAAAAGCATTAAAATATAAAAATGACGACACATGATTTTAAGCCCTCTAGCCACCCAACCAACTTGGCAATAATGTGAAAGTGTGTTTCTGAATACCTCCGCATTTCCACTTCTTCAGCTGTTTGCTGATACACAAAAAGTAACCGTTTTTAAATGTCTTTTCATTTATCTAAAACCAACCTTTAAATATACGTCTGACCAAACCTAAAGAAGCCTGGATGAAAATACATGACTAATATCATTGCAGTCTGTATTTGCTCTTTATAGACTCTATCAAGTATGTGGGAGTATTTTAAAACCCACGACCCTGTTTCTATCTGGGGAAAAGTCATTCTTTTTTAGAAGTTGCAAACCCCGGTGACGTACTTGGGCAGCGAGGTGCTCTCACCTCGTGTTCCCAATCTTGAGCGTTAGCAGGATATTATTAGCTTGGCAGAGAGCTGAAAGAGGCGGCAGCTCTGCCCAGATTTTATGCTGGATCAACCAGCAGCAGCTGGGACTCCATCTTTGTTTTTATCTTGACCTCGGCTGCTCTGTGTCTGTGAGCGTATTACACAGTATACAGCGACTCCCACACACAAATCTATAACCATATGCTTACTGGGTTTCCTCAGACTCATTTCCAGTCCCACATAAGCTGCCAGTTGAGGACGTGCTTTTATTTAAGCTGGCAACATACTCATATGTGCTTTTTCTTTGTTTTCTGTTGTACATATCCACGGAAAGTTGATTAAAAGTATTTAAAGCTAAAGGGTCAGTTTGAGATGTGACATGGAGTAAACAATATGAAATCCACTATGAGAGCACTGATAACAAATTTCGGATAACAGTTATTTAAAGAAGTGGTTTATGAGCTCACCATCCTGCTAATTGAATTTCAATAAATAATAGTGTTTTTTCTTCTCTTGTGTGGATTGGACCTTTGCAACCTAACAGTAGAGATAACAGTATCTCAATCTTGGTATGGCCAGAAATATGTGTGAATGGGTCTTTTTTGTCCTATTTGTTCTTGGAAACCAGTGGTAGAGGTTGTTGCTGACGCTATAGATAAAGAAACATTTCTGTGTCTATGTGGGCTGCATATTGTTTACTACTTGAGTGTTGAAAGTAATTTGCATAAACATAACAGGTAAACTGATGCATTTATCCTAACACCCTCCTGCAAACGTAAGGTCAGAGATTATAACTGACTTGTATATCAAATAGTAGATAGTACCTCCCACGACTGGAATATAATGAATTTCTTAAGAGTTCTGAAAAAAA
This sequence comes from Anoplopoma fimbria, assembly GCF_027596085.1. Classification (NCBI taxonomy): domain Eukaryota; kingdom Metazoa; phylum Chordata; class Actinopteri; order Perciformes; family Anoplopomatidae; genus Anoplopoma; species Anoplopoma fimbria. The sequence continues at coordinate 983 of NW_026548876.1, read as the reverse complement.
GAAACTAAAGTAATGCTTTCTGAAAATCTTCTTGTATTTCAATTGGCAATGTAGAAGATCCAGAAAAAGTGAATCAGTATAATATATAAGACAGAACAGATTCCCCTTAACAAAATATAAATACGGTTTGGTGACTCTACTTCACTAAACCGTATTTATATTTTGTTAATTATTCTGTTCTGTCTGATACATTCCCTATTGAAATGCAAGGAGTTGTTAAGTTGACATTTTATTCCAATTTTGCTTCAGACAGTTTATTCTTCCTCCTTTGTCCGATGATGCAGAAACCTGCATGGTGGGCGAAGGTTTTCTTCTTATTCCTACACCCTTGTGTCCTGTTTCCCTGGTTGCGTATTAACTGATTTCATCTCAGACAGCAGCACTCTAGAAATATTCTCTCACTCACAACAATGAAATGCTAGCAGGTTCCACCTATATGTCAGCATGTTGCTGTTGGAAACCAGGTACTAAGTGGTATTTGACTAAATGAGTGAAGATGTTTAAGTAGTGTACAGTAAATTAGGGTAGTTCACAGATTGAGTTCTGTACATGACTGAGTGCTTTGGTGGATGAAAGGGACAACAGCTGCATGGTTATAGTGTGCACTGGAAAAACAGACAATCTAATTTTCTTATCGCCCATCTTGTACAGGCCTAACATGACAGTTACTCACTGACTCAGGTTGAGACAGATTGAAACAGAGACAAAATAGGGGAAAATCTAGAGATAACAGACAACTTTAAATTACTGGACCTCTTCAGAGCCCAGAGCGGATGGAGCAAGCTGTTGGATTATATTTTTGAAAAAAGCGGCCACTGTCGTTTATTGGAGCTTGCAACCCCGACCCAAAATCAAATTCATCGATACTATTTCAGACATGACAAAACAAAACAAAACCTTAAGTTAGTAATATGTGATTTTAAATCTGGTGCTCAGGTCATTACTTTGCCACTTACAGTAAGATTCAAGCTTCATTCTGCTTT
>NW_026548875.1:0-1515 GCF_027596085.1 Anoplopoma fimbria | reverse complement strand
GCATGCAATCCGCGGTGATCGCCGGAACCTATTTCCCGGTCACCGGGATTCTACCGGGGACGGCTCCTCTAGCTCCCGGACGGCTCAACCTCCTCTAGCTATGCTATCCTTCCGTTTTCAGCCCGCGGTCGCGATCATTTTCACGCGGATTCAGCAGCATGGAGAGACAGGCTGATGGCACCACTGTTTAGCCACTTCATGCTCTCTTTTACGGACGTTTTCAGCTGGCGGTCGCGGTCATTTTTAGGCGGATGGAGCAGCATGGTTGTGTCGGTTCATTTTACGCCGTTTTAGTGTGCTAAAAGACCCGCTGTCACTCCCAGAGTTTACCCTGACTTGGAGCACTCTGCTGCGGGTGTTTTGACGCTGTGATGCCGGTCATTTTACGCCGTTTCACTGCCTTAAAAGACAGATTCAGCCGGATTTCAGCACTAAAATCCTCCGGAAAGCGCCTGCTATTTTTTCCTCCCTGGGCTGCTGGAGGTCATTTTACGCCGTTTTAGTGTGCTAAAAGACCGGCTGGAGGTTGAGCCGGCCGGTCCACCGGTACCGGTACCGTGAAAAACACCGGTAATCCGGCACACCGGTATACAGGAGGATGAGCCGTCCAGATAAACATCCGTGAAAACATCATGACGTGACGTCACTGGTCGCGGTCATTTTAGGCGGATGGAGCAGCATGGTTGTGTCGGTTCATTTTACGCCGTTTTTAGTGTGCTAAAAGACCCGCTGTCACTCCCAGAGTTTACCCTGACTTGGAGCACTCTGCTGCGGGTGTTTTGACGCTGTGATGCCGGTCATTTTACGCCGTTTCACTGCCTTAAAAGACAGATTCAGCGGTTTCAGCACTAAAATCCTCCGGAGCGCCTGCTATTTTTTCCTCCCTGGGCTGCTGGAGGTCATTTTTTACGCCGTTTTAGTGTGCTAAAAGACCGGCTGGAGTTGAGCCGGCGGTCCACGGTACCGGTACCCGTAGAAAAACACCGGTAATCCGGCACACTGGTATACAGGAGGAGAAACATTAAATAAAGAGAATATAACATTTAATAAAGATAATGAAACATTAAATGAATAGAATAAAACATTAAATAAAGATAATAGATGATGTTTCAGCCTTCAGTAGCATCAACTTAAGATCTTAAAAATAAGAACTTGAAAATGTAAATATATACATATATATATATATATATATATATAAATATATTGTGTTTTATATGTATGAACAAATGTCTCAATAAAGTTATTGAATTAAAAAAAAATTAAAAATTAAAATTAAAAAAAAAATTAAAAATTAAAATTAAAAAATAAATAAATAAATAAAATCTACCCGGCATGCAATGCGCGGTGATCGCCGGAACCTATTTCCCGGTCACCGGGATTCTACCGGGACGCCTCCTCTAGCTCCCAGACGGCTCAACCTCCTCTAGCTATGCTAGCTATAGGAGGTTGAGCCGCCGATCCACCGGTACCGGTACCGTGAAAAACACCGGTAATCCGGCACACCGGTATACAGGA
>NW_026548874.1:0-956 GCF_027596085.1 Anoplopoma fimbria | reverse complement strand
CCAGGCTGCAGGGGAAATGAAACACACATGAAACTATCACAACTGCACCTTATGACTCACAAGCACACGCGGTCCCAACAAACACTCTACTGCTCTCTGCTCACTTCCTGCTTCCTGCTTGCACACCTGAACGGGATCAAACGAGATCGGGGGCGTGTTCAGGGTGGTATGGCCGTAAGCAAATATTGTGCCTACCAAAGGGCCTTTTAAAGATACTATATCACCACGCTTTGCTCTTTCGTCTATACAGGGAGCGCCTGCAGATTGCCAGACACACTCACAGCTTTTAAATGTCAAATCAGAATGTACAAAGTGGCTATAAGGATCACAAATGTAGCGCAGTAAAAATATTAATATTTACTGTTGAAATGTAGAATACGTTAGCATAAAATTGAAAAGAAAATGATCGATGAGCTTAGGAATGATGAAAGCCATCATTTAACTGGATTTGTGTCATTTCTATACCTGCAAGTCATGATCTAGCTATTTCCTACGGTGGCCGAGAAGGGCAAAACACAAAAACAAACTCGGGAACATTTTTACATTTTGTAAAACACTTTAACAAGTTTCGAAACACTTTTACAAGTTTTTTACGAAAATTACATTTTAGAAAAAACTTTTGCAAGTTCCGGAACAAAATAACATCTTAGAAAACATTTTTGCAAGTTCAAAAAAACATTTTTGCAAGTTCAAAAAAACATTTTTGCAAGTTCATTTTTCTTACGGAAAGGGAATGTCCAAGCTCCGATGTTGACCCGGAAGTGATAAATTTAAAAAGCGCCGAATTCAAGTTCATTCATAGCGATTCAAGATGGACAGCGGTAGAGCAGCGTTTTGTCCGTTCTGTGGCCAACACATGAGACGATTAACACGGTTTTGTTTTTCGTGTGGCAGGTCTTTAGAGTGTTTAAATCGCGCTGACCAGACGGAAGGACTAGATGTGCTGCAGCAGTGCA
>NW_026548873.1:0-2509 GCF_027596085.1 Anoplopoma fimbria | reverse complement strand
GTAGTAGTAGTAGTAGTACTCTTGTAGTAGTAGTAGTAGTAGTAGTAGTAGCTCTTGTAGTAGTACTCTTGTAGTAGTAGTAGTAGTAGTACTCTTGTAGTAGTAGTAGTAGTAGTACTCTTGTAGTAGTAGTAGTACTCTTGTTGTAGTAGTAGTAGTACTCTTGTAGTAGTAGTAGTACTCTTGTAGTAGTAGTAGTAGTAGTACTCTTGTAGTAGTTGTAGTAGTAGTACTTTTGTAGTAGTAGTAGTACTTTTGTAGTAGTAGTAGTACTTTTGTAGTAGTAGTAGTACTTTTGTAGTAGTAGTAGTAGTACTCTTGTAGTAGTAGTAGTAGTAGTATTCTTGTAGTAGTAGTAGTATTACTCTTGTGGTAGTAGTAGTATAAGTACTCCTGTAGTAGTAGTAGTAGTAGTAGTAGTACTCTTGTAGTAGTAGTAGTAGTACTCTTGTAGTAGTAGTAGTAGTACTCTTGTAGTAGTAGTTGTAGTAGTAGTAGTAGTAGTAGTAGTAGTACTCTTGTAGTAGTAGTAGTAGTACTCTTGTTATAGTAGTAGTACTCTTGTAGTAGTAGTAGAAGTACTCTTGTTGTAGTACTACTCCTGTAGTAGTAGTAGTAGTAGTAGTACTCTTGTAGTAGTAGTAGTAGTACTCTCGTAGTAGTAGTACTCTTGTAGTAGCTGTAGTAGTAGTAGTACTCTTGTAGTAGCTGTAGTAGTACTCTTGTAGTAGTAGTACTCTTGTAGTAGCTGTAGTAGTACTCTTGTAGTAGTAGTAGTAGTACTCCTGTAGTAGTAGTAGTAGTAGTAGTAGTACTCTTGTAGTAGTAGTAGTAGTAGTAGTACTCTAGTAGTAGTAGTAGTAGTAGTACTCTTGTAGTAGTAGTAGTAGTAGTACTCTTGTAGTAGTAGTAGTAGTACTACTCTTGTAGTAGTAGTAGTAGTACTCTTGTAGTAGTAGTAGTAGTACTACTAGTAGTAGTAGTAGTACTCTTGTAGTAGTAGTAGTAGTACTCTTGTAGTAGTAGTAGTAGTAGTAGTACTCTTGTAGTAGTAGTACTCTTGTAGTAGTAGTAGTAGTACTCTTGTAGTAGTAGTAGTACTCTTGTAGTAGTAGTAGTAGTAGTAGTAGTACTCTTGTAGTAGTAGTAGTAGTAGTACTCTTGTAGTAGTAGTAGTACTCTTGTAGTAGTTGTAATAGTAGAAGTACTCTTGTAGTAGCTGTAGTAGTACTCCTGTAGTAGTAGTAGTAGTACTCTTGTAGTAGTAGTAGTAGTAGTAGTAGTAGTACTCTTGTAGTAGTAGTAGTAGTAGTACTCTTGTAGTAGTAGTAGTAGTAGTAGTACTTGTAATAGTAGTAGTAGTACTCTTGTAGTAGTAGTAGTAGTAGTACTCTTGTAGTAGTAGTAGTAGTAGTGTACTCTTGTAGTAGTAGTAGTAGTAGTAGTAGTAGTAGTAGTAGTACTCTTGTAGTAGTAGTAGTAGTAGTAGTAGTACTACTCTTGTAGTAGTAGTATTATTGTAGTAGTACTACTCTTGTAGTAGTAGTAGTAGTACTCTTGTAGTAGTAGTACTCGTAGTCTTGTAGTAGTAGTAGTAGTACTCTTGTATGTAGTAGTTGTACTACTCTTGTAGTAGTAGTAGTACTCTTGTAGTTGTAGTAGTAGTAGTACTCTTGTAGTCGAAGTCCTCTAGTAGTAGAAGTACTCTTGTAGTAGTAGTAGTAGTAGTAGTAGTAGTAGTAGTAGTACTCTTGTAGTAGTAGTAGTAGTACTCTTGTAGTAGTTGTTGTAGTACTCTTGTAGTAGTAGTAGTAGTAGTAGTAGTACTCTTGTAGTAGTAGTAGTAGTAGTACTCTTGTAGTAGTAGTAGTAGTACTCTTGTAGTAGTAGTAGTATGTACTCTTGTAGTAGTAGTAGTAGTAGCTCTTGTAGTAGTAGTAGTAGTAGTACTCTTGTAGTAGTAGTAGTAGTACTCTTGTAGTAGTAGTAGTAAGTACTCTTGTAGTAGTAGTAGTACTTTTGTAGTAGTAGTAGTTGTAGTAGTAGTAGTACTACTCTTGTAGTAGTAGTAGTAGTAGTACTCTTGTAGTAGTAGTACTCTTGTAGTAGTAGTAGTAGTAGTACTCTTGTTGTAGTTGTAGTAGTAGTAGTAGTAGTACTCTTGTAGTAGTAGTAGTACTCCTGTAGGAGTAGTAGTAGTAGTACTCCTGTAGTAGTACTGTAGTAGTAGTAGTAGTACTCTTGTAGTAGTAGTACTCTTGTAGTAGTAGTAGTAGTACTCTTGTAGTAGTAGTAGTAGTACTCTTGTAGTAGTAGTAGTAGTAGTAGTAGTACTCTTGTAGTAGTAGTAGTATGTAGTAGTAGTAGTAGTACTCTTGTAGTAGTACTCTTGTTGTAGTAGTAGTACTCTTGTAGTAGTAGTAGTACTCTTGTAGTAGTAGTAGTAGTACTCTTGTAGTAGTAGTACTCTTGTAGTAGTAGTAGTACTCTTGTAGTAGTAGTAGTAGTA
>NW_026548872.1:0-1035 GCF_027596085.1 Anoplopoma fimbria | reverse complement strand
CACACACACACACACACACACACACACACACACACACACACACACACACACACACTTGATTCCAAAACCACTTCAAGGTCTGAAAACTGTTCTAATGTAATCATTTCTCCTGGAAATACATGTATAGGAACCCTGACAATCAGTTAATTGTAAGATTAAATATATTCATACCAGAACAATGATCCATGCTGCATTCTTGTTCTGGAGTTTCAGATGGAACCGGAGGATTTGCTGCAGTGTTAGGTCTGTTAGGTCTCTCTCTCCTCCTTTTCCTATGGTACCTACAGTATAAAAATTATAGTTAGACTGATCCATATCTCCAAACAGCAGCTGTATGCACCAAAGCTTATGCAAGAGGAAAATAAACTAAAAAACGACTAAGAGGAGGGCAACTCAAATCGTACCTGTCCATCTTTGCATGGGTTCTGGCTTTGTTTTGTGTACACAAACACAGAAGGCACAAAATCGGGGCTACTAGAGTCCAATGACGCCTCACCTGCAAATAAAACACCTTTTAATCTAGTTTCAAAACTTTATTTACACTAGTAGGGCATTGTAGTTTCCCTCACTTACAATGACCACGAGTTTACAGCAAGGGACATGCAAACAGCAAATCTAACGCCAACTTATCAAACTTTAGCTGCATTTGATTATTATTCTACATTGTAAATACAATCACTAATGTAAACCAAGCTTTTCTGTAAAATCAAAGAGTAGATAGATAACCTTACCTGATATAAAGTGGGCGCTACAGACCCAAGGCATTTTTTATTATGTCCTCATTCCAGTCAACACGTTTAATCCCTGCAGCCACAGACGCCGCCGGTTGCTCTTAAATGGTTGTGATCCTGTCGGAATCCTATAAAACTTTAGTCCGCCGGTGGGAATATCCGATTCTGACAACCATATAATGCAACAACCAGACATTTTGAATGCTGGAAACTGTTTTTTATCCACTTTTAAACTCTTGCTAGCCAGTTGCTACCTCGTGTGGTGAGTCAGAACGACTGGGAAACAACACCACTTCTGTTGCCG
>NW_026548871.1:0-756 GCF_027596085.1 Anoplopoma fimbria | reverse complement strand
CTGGAGGTAAACTCAGTGGCGGATTTAGTAATTTGGGGGCCCAAGGCGAACTTAGCTAGGGGGCCCTTCAAATCCGTTCTTTTAACACAAAGGGACCTGTCAATACTTGCACTAAATAAAGAGTAGAATGTGAGAAATAAGTCTCGGATATAACACCAGTGTATGTCAAAATGCAAAATATTTATTTTTTCAGTTTACAGTTACTTCTCACCGGTCTTCATACATCAGTGATGTGTAGATATCTGGAACTGCACCTTTAAAATAAACAACAAAGAAAATAAATACAAAACATATTAAGAGTTTCGAGACTATATCCTGCAGAAATAGTGGTAAACATTTTTTGACGGTAATATGGCGTAAACTGTGTATTAATGAACATTATCGAGTTTCGAGACTATATCCTGCAGAAATGTGTTTTAGGAGGCTTAAAGTGATACATAGCAGCTTTTGGCAGTAATGTCGCGTAAACTGGAGGTAAACTGTGTATTAATGAACATTATCGAGTTTCGAGACAGTTATGACAGTTATGTAGCGTTAACTACAGGTAAACTGTGTATTAATGAACATTATCGAGTTTCGAGACTATATCCTTCGTTTTGGGCTTTAAGTGATAAATAGCAGCTTTTGGCAGTTATGTAGCGTTAACTACAGGTAAACTGTGTATTAATGAACAGTATCGAGTTTCGAGACTATATCCTTCGTTTTGGGCTTAAAGTGACAAATAGCAGCTTTTGGCAGTAATGTCGCGTAAACTGT
>NW_026548870.1:0-11255 GCF_027596085.1 Anoplopoma fimbria | reverse complement strand
AACTAATGATGGAATAATAACATTAATGCCTCGTGATAACAATTAAACTTTATTGACACTAAAAGTATCTAATGGTTCATTTAGATCTAAGAGGGTTCATCCTCTGGGGAGCAGACGCCATATTGGGATGTCTCACTCTGGACTGAAGTCACAAACACTCTTTTCTTTTTGTAGCTTCGGTCCGGTTTAAGTTACTACAAGTAGAAAGTAGCATGAAGTACAAGTACCTGGAGTTGTACTTACAGTCTAAGTAATCTGACCTGGGCGGTGTGGAGAAAATCACAATATTTTTTATGAAATACATCAATATATTCATATTTTAGAGTTGACTATTGGTGCTTTTACTAAATATCAACACAGTGATGTTTTTTATAAATAATGTTGAAAAAGGGAAATTATAGAAAAGCCAGAAAATGACATCACTTTGCTGTAAGTGCATCCTCTAAAACCAGGAAAACACAACATTTATGCCATATGACAGTATTACAATATTATTAATCAAAGTCTCATCATGATATTGAAATAGATATTCAATTAATTTCCCATCGCTTCTCATAGGAAAAATAAAGTTTTGAATATCTTGACTTTACTCATGGTTCTATTTCTGCAACGAGGACATTGAACGCATCACGGACGAGGAGGATGTCTGGGTTAAAAATTGACTTCCCTCATTAGTAGACGGATTTAGTGCAACAGTAACAGCTCGTACCATGACAACGACCTGCAGGAGTGTGTGTGTGTGTGTGTGAGTGTGTATTGAGAGGGGGTGGGGGGTGTCTTAGGGTGAACGAGGCTATTTCAATCCCCCGGGTTAGGGTAGCAGTTGGTCACAGACAGAGGGTGGTGCTGGTCTGGTGACTTGTGAAGAAAAAAGTGGAGTGGCATCAAAATCAAACCAACCCCCTCCTCGTTTTCTTCTACATTTAGACCCTTTCCTCTTAGCTGTGGTGGATCACAAATCAAGCGCTCCCGTCAGTACTTCAGGTGTTGGATCTTCTCATTCACAAGAATCCTGTGAACTTCAAATGAAACAAAATCAAACCAACCTCCTCAAACAAGACCTGTGATGCATCACAAATCAAGCGCTCCCTTTATTACCTCACTGCCAGAGCTTCACAAGAGCAACTAAATCAGCCAACCTTCATCTCTGCTCTCCTCTAAGCAGGCATGGGATGCACAACAAACCAAGCGCTCCCCTGGTTACCTCATAAAGTGGAGCTTCTCCTTCACCTACACAGCAGCCTGTTTATTTGATCAAAAACACACGAATCACACCAACCCCTCCTGCTCTCTTCTCCAATTAGACCCTTTCCTCTTAGCTGTTGTGGATCACAAATCAAGCGCTCCCGTCAGTTCCTCAGGTGTTCTTCTCATTCACAAGAATCCTTTGTAAGTTAGTGAAAATCAGAGCAAAGCCTGAGTTTTGTTGTACATCTGAGATGGACCTCAGGACGATGTTTGACCGTGTGGTGATTTAAAACCTTTAAATCAAACCGGGTTCATGTTTGGATTTAAAGGTTTTAACTGGAAGATAAAGTAGGAGGTCGTTCTTGGACCTCGGCGCCGACGGAGGAGTCTGAGGGCGTGTTACCATGGAGACGACGACTTCAATTATAGGTGTGAAACAGCTATTAGGTGAGATACTGCCATGTATTATAACAGACACACACACACACACACACACACACACACACACACACACACACACACACACACACACACACACACACACACACACACACACACACACACACACACACACACACACACACACAGAGCAGGGTTATTTCACCTCCTCCAGAGTTTGTAACTGAATTTTAACACATTTTAATTAATTGTGTTTGAGCTCTTGTTTAATTTGCTGTCTAGTTATTTATTGAATGAAAACAAACATATCTAATTATTCAAAGACAGAAAGTTGCACCCAAAACAATTACATTACATTACATTACATTACATTTAGTCATTTAGCAGACGCTTTTCTCCAAAGCGACTTACAGTCAGTAGTATGTTACATATCATTCACCCATTCACACACTGATGACAGGCTACCATCAAGGTGCCACCATCAGACTCTAACTAACATTCATCATCCAGTCCACACCGATGGCCTTCAGGAGCAACTTGGGGTTAAGTGTCTTGCCCAAGGACACATCGACTTGCTCTCCACTACGCCTCAGTTGGTTGTACTCAATAAGAAGGTTAATTATCAATTATGTTTAATATTTTCTGGTTCCAGCTTCTGAAATATGCTGCTTTTGTCTGATTTATAATCACTTTTAACTGAATTTTATTTGGCTTTGAGATCATTCATTCAAAACCAGACATTTTAAAGATGTCAATTTGACAATTTATTGAGCAAAAGTTGTTGAAAACAGTCGTCAACTGACGTGCAGACTGTTGCAATACAAAGTCAAACGTAGTGAGGATAGATTCATGGTCCCCAGAGGACCTTCATGTTGCATCACTTGTAAAGGAACAACAGTGAGACTTAATGAGTTTTAATGGAACTTTATAGACACACACACACACACACACACACACACACACACACACACACACACACACACACACTGTTAGTAGATACATTCACGCTGGTTCGTATCTACAGGCTGCAGACTGTAGGGGGCTAGCAGGAGTTCAGACCGTTTGTCTGGTTTTGTCTTTTATTATTTTACCGACTTTTTCTTTCTTTCATTAATCTGATACAATTATTACATTTTAATATCCGTTGATTCACATTTTCCTGCCGGCTGATCAAAGCCGACAGCTGAAGAATTAAAGTCTGTAATACCACACAAACACACTAACACACACACACACACACACACACACACACACACACACACACACACACACACAGTCATTATCAGCGTGACTGACACCTCAAACAGAAGCTTCTGTAACACAGATCACATAGTTAATCTGGAGCTCACATTACAAACACACACAAAACACACACACGCACGCACGCACGCACACACACACACGCACACACACACACACACACCTCCAGACCACATCCTCTGTGCAGCAGCGTGTGCAAACTTCCTAAGTCAGCACTGGATAAAAGCGTCTGCTGAATGACTGTAATGTAATGTAATGTAATGTAATGTAATGTAACGTGTGAAGCAGAAACACTCGGCTCGTTTCCTGACAGTTTCATATGAGGCGAGAAACCAAAAATGAGCTGTTTTTGTGTGAATAAAATCTCCGATGTGAACAAAGAGGTGTTTGTTTGTCAGGCTCGTTTCAAACAAACACGTTTAGTGTCTTTGCACTCGGCCTGTGGAGAGCTCAGAACCAGACTTAAATCAAGCTTCATCAGATTTAAAGGCTCAGTTCAGAATTAAAGGAAGATGTCAGAAAAACTTATTTTGCAGATCAAGTGAATTAAACCAAAAACTGCAAGATGAGATTCTAGGAGGAGCAGGTGGACTGATCCTTTAAGTCATTTAAGAATGAAATCTTGGAAAACCTGTGTTTAACATTAAAGTACTAAATAAAAAGTAAGATAAAAAAAAAACAACAAAATGCATTAGAAAAATGACAAAAACTTCATGTATTCTGAGGGAAACCGTGTGCAGCAGTCGAAAGAAATATATAGATTGTAAATATAAAAAACAAACAGAAAGATTATCAATGTGGTGCAAAAATGAAAAAACATGATAAAAATTCAAAATATAACCACTATATATATATATATATACACACAGCGGGTAAAATAAGTATTTAACACGTCATGTGTATATTTATTTATGTGTTTAACTGTGGATGTTTATTTAAATGTGAGGTGTATACATGTGGATAAGTGTATATAACTGAATATACATATGTACACATGTGTATAAGTATATATAAATTTAATGAATGTGTGAAAATGTGTTTTTAAATGTATTTAAATGTGTTTAAGTTTGTATTTGTGTGTATAAATTGTATATAAATGTGCATAAATGTGTGTAAGGTTGTATTTAAATGTATTTGAATGTGTATAAGTTTGTATTAGTGTGTTTAAATGTGTATTAATGTGTATAAGTGTATATGTATGTGTATAAATGTGTATGTAAATGAGTATACATGTGTATAAGTGTATATAAAGGTGTATAAATGTGTATGTTTGTGTATAAATGTGTGTCTAAATGTGTATTTGAATGTGTATGTGTGTGTATAAATGTGTGTACTGAGTTACAACAAAGGAAAGAGGAGTGAAAGCAGAGAGAAGATCAATACTCAGAGAGGAGAGTCTCCCTTCTTCTTCTGTGGTTTTCTGACCACTAACACTAATCATATAGTACTACTACAGCCAGTACTGCAGGACACAGAAGTACTACTGAAGCTGCAGACGGCAGTAGAGTTTGATCTACACATTCAATAACTTCCTAATCTTTCTTTATTAGAAATGTTCAAAACATTCAGGTATCAGCTTCTCAGATTTATGCTCAGATTTCAGATTTAAATTCGGCACCGCCAAAGGTTTGAAACGCACAAAGACACGTTTTATACACACACACACACACACACACACACACACACACACACACACACACACACACACACACACAGTTACACACACACACACACACACACACACACACACACACACACACACACACACACACAGCTCTATTTTTACTGTAACAGAATAACTGAATTACACGGATCAGTTCAAAGCGCCACAGAGGAAAGTAAAACCAAGGTTATGACAGTTAAACAATGCCAGGCAGGATATGTATGTGTGTGTGTGTGTGTGTGTGTGTGTGTGTGTGTGTGTGTGTGTGTGTGTGTGTGTGTTGTGACACCGTGTGTGACAGGAGGACAAGCATGTTCACTCCCAGAGTAAAAGAGGCCGATGTGTCATCTAATCGCTATGAGCCGTCCGCTGTTTGCATGTTGTAAACCAATCAGTGTGCTGTGTGTTGTAAACCAATCAGTGTGTGTGTGTGTGTGTGTGTGTGTGTGTAGATAACATTTTCTTTAAACAGCCAATCAGAGGGTCGGATCACCAAAAGGTGTTGACCTCTGACCTCACGGCGCTGTTAACATGACATCACTGCTGCAGCCTCAGAGGAATGAATAAATCAAACGCACCTTCTGTCTGCAGCTCCACTGACTGAACTAATTTACCCTGAGTGCTACGACACCGACACACACAAACACTACCGCACACACACACACACACACCGCCACACACACACTAATGCTCTGACACACACACACACACACACACACACACACACACACTCCTCCTGGTTAACTGCCATCAGAGTGTGAATCAATCTCCGCTCTGCAGCAGAAACACTCCTTCGTCCAGAAAGGATGTGGAGAGGAGCATTATGGGAGTGAACGCTGAGGTGTGTGTGTGTGTGTGTGTGTGTGTGTGTGTGTGTGTGTGTGTGTGTGTGTGTGTGTGTGTGTGTGTGTGTGTCTGTGTGACAGCAGGAAGATGGATGAGTCACAGTAATGTCTGATTCCTCTGAACTTTGGGACTAATCTCAGGCTTTTGGCATCTTCAGGTTCCTCTCAGAACATACTGTTGTACTCTGTGTAGTACTCTGTGTAGTACTCTGTAGTACATGATAGTGTACTGCAGTACTACACAGTAGGACTATTTAACCAAACATTATAAAACTCTCTTATCATTCTGATTTTAGTCACCTGTTCAGTTCATTTTGTCTCGTAACCTTCAAACAGCTCGTTTTGTTCCTTTGATCTGATAAATTTGTAAAATAAATGTTTAATCTGCATTTTTCTTTCTTTTCTCACAAATAAATAATTACGCTGCAGATTATGAACCATTGTTTTCATCTCAGTGCTGATTCTTATCGGCAAACTTCCGGAGAAAGTTTCCATGTTATTTTTGGGGCTTTGATTCACAGATTATAATCTGGATTTGTTTCTACTGAACGTGTTCGCTGTGATTTAACGACACGATATTAAATATAAAGACAGCGTCTTTGTTTTAAACACCGAACAGCTCTTTTCATTTCAAAACAATGATTTCATATAATTAATAGATTATTTTGATTTTTTATTGTAAATTCTTATTTTATATATTTTACTTTTACAGTATTTGTTCTTTGTTATGCACCAAAACTTTAAAGCATATTATTATTTGTTTGTAAAAAAAACCTCCATGACAATAAACCTGATACTGATTCTTGTTGTTGAGTTTTCTCTTCTGTTAAAAAAACCTCAAAAACAACAAACTGCTGTTTTCCTCCATAGATGACATGTTTTCTCTCTCTGATGCTGAGATGTTGGGGATCGATGATGTGGCGTTCAGGGCGTGGGGAAAGATAGAATACGTTGGTGGTTGTGATTTAATCTAAGACTCTGAACTGGAGCTTAAATAGTTTCTGCATTTGATTTTTGTGTGAAAAGTTTAAACGTAAAACTCAAAATAAAACCCAAAGTTATTACGAGGTGGAGTCGATTAACAGCCGTGTTCAGGTGATTTAAATCGATCCTACATCGCCTTAAACTACTCACAGACATTTTCTAATTACTTCTTATCTTGTGTGTTTAATTAGTTTTATTATCTGAGTTTCTTACTAAGTATTTTATGTATTTATAGCCTGAATAAATTATATGAAAGCAGCTGAAAAATGTTGAAATGTGAATTTAAACTACATTGTAAAAGAGTCTGAAATCAAAATGAAATATTGTGAGTTATTATGTATTTGTCACGCCAAACATTTAAAAAATAAATGTATGCTTCATCTTCTGGCTTCGAAATGTCAAATGAATTGTACACTGAATTCAGGGAATAGAACAGAAAAAGCTTTTCTTATCTCCTGACTTTCCACAAATATCTATATAAGATATAAGTTATTAAAAATAATAATCATCTAAAAGTCTCTTTGGTCAGGTAGAAAATCCAGTTCTTCTTCTTCTTCTTCTCTTACAAAACTAAAGTATGTGAACGTCAGTAAACAGATCAGAGATGTTAAATCTGAACGGACGAGTCTGAACACGTCTGACACAGAGAGACACACACACACACACACACACACACACACACACACACACACACACACACACACACACACACACACACAACACTGATGTAACGTGTGTTTTTTCTCAGAACAAGTGAGTGGAAACGGTTGAAACCTTGAGATCAAAACAAACAAAGTCCTCAGATCTCTGACTAAACATTAAAAATACCACAATGAGTGAAAGCAGCAGAATGTAGTTTAAAGTATTTCAGAGTGTTTAAGTCTGAAACCTAAAAGAGGATTTTAGATGTTTGAGCTAAACTTTCCAAACCTAGCAGCTCCCCTCCCCCGGTGTGTGTTGCATCACAAACCAAGTGCTCCCTCTGTCTCCTCATGAGCTGGAGAGAGACTTTAAGAACCTGGAATCAGAGAATTGTGACACAGATTTATTGATTTTTGATCATCAATGTTTCTGTCGGACCGCCCTCCGGCCTCTAGAGGGTTAATAAAAACAGAACCATGTTTGAATCCTTTAAATCAGAGACAGGAGGAAGTGATGAAAGGAGCAGAATGATGGAATAACAGATGTGACTGGAGGAGAAGCAGATCTGCTCTGAGGGTTTTGTGTTTCATCAACAGAGAAAAGTTTTCTGCACGCAAAGAGTTCATTTGATTTGTTTCTCAGCGTCTCAACGTGTGAAGCAGCTGCGTTCACAGACTAAGCTCCTCTCGGGGATGTTGTTGCTTTAATCTACGGGACCGCCTGATATCTAAATTACTTAACGAGTTTCCATGTGAAACTGATATGATCAATAGATGATTATCAGTGGAACTGACTTCATATTTCCTCTGTGAGTCGGGAGGAAGACCAGCAAAGATCATAAACGAAGATAAATCACAGCAGATTTATGAGAAAAATGTGATCAGAAATCTAATTAATATTGTCTTCTACCGTCTGACTCCTCCCCACTGGTGTGTGCTGTGTTTAAAAACAAGCACTCCCCTTTATAAAGCTGCTGAGCATCCCAACATTTTTGCATTTCTTAGCTCAACTTCAATGCAAACTAGAAAACATTTTCATGAACACACAAAACCTGAACCCCACCCCTCTGACCCGGGCGTGAAATGCATCACAAACCAAGCGCCCTCCTCTTTGCTCCAGAGCAGCCTGGTTCTCCACCTGCAGAACCCCACGGGCGCAGCAGACTGGAGCTCCAGACATCATCCTTTCAACAGCAGCTGCACACCGCTCCCCCTGCTGTGTGATGAATTACAAACCAAGCGCTCCTTTTTCTTTTTCTTTTTATTCTGTTCCTGCAGCAGAAAATTATTCAAAACAACCAGCAGCTGCATAAATCTGCTCTTCCTCATCCATCCCTCTACCTCCACCTCCCTCACAGGCTTGCAAACCAAGCGCACCCATGGACCTGACAGCTGAGCCTGCAGCACTCCTGTGTGTAAACACACACACAAACACAAACACACACAACACACACACACACACACACACACACACACACACACACACACACACACACACACACACATCTGTAAACACACACACACCTTAATCCTGCAATCACAGCTTCACACAAACAGCTGAACACTGCAACATAACAGTGCAAGCCTTGAGGCCAGGCCTGTTAAACACCATAAATCAAGCGCCCCCTTGCCCCGTTGGGCAGCTGACAGTGCAGCCTGCAGATTACCTGTGTGTTAACCTCCACACTATCTCTTCTCTTGCAGGCCTGCTATGGATCATAAATGAAGCACGCCCTTCTGACTCTCAGTCCAAACTCCCCCTGGCTCTCTTTCACATCACAAAACAAGCGCCCCCTTTCTCTCCTCTGTAGCAGCTGAAGAGGTTAGGCCTCCAACCGACCAACCCTCTACTCTAGCATGTCATGCATCACAAACCAAGCGCTCCTTTACCTTTCAAGTCAAAACTTTGTTAACATCCTCACATTGTTCAAACAGACCAACCCTCCCTCAGACAGTGAAAGCTGTCTCTAATCAAGCGCTCCCTTGAGGCTGCTCTCCCTCCAGGTTTAAGTCAGAAGTTTATGCAAAGTTCAAGCTATAACACCTCCCCTCATCTTATGTATGCACCTCCCCTCTCTCCTCGCAGCATTAAAAACCAAGCGCTCCCTTGATAGCTTCCTCTCAACATCTTTTCTTTTTTCAAAGTGTAACTGCAAAATCAAACAAACCCCTCCCCTCTGCCCCTCCTCCATCTAGACCCTCTCCCTAACGTGGCACTGAGGCCCACAGAAAACAAGCGCTCCCTTGATGAATGGATGTATGGAGCAACTCTTTTCACCTTCATTCATCCTGTAATTGCAACAAAAATCAAACAAACCCCTTGTCTCCGTCCTCCCCATCTATGCACGCACTGCATCACAAACCAAGCGCTCCCTTCACCTCCAGAGTCTCCAACCTTTACTAACATCCAGAACTCTTCTCCTTCTTTTCAGCTGCCATGTGGGACACCACAAACCAAGCGCTCCTCTGAATACTGAAATCAAACACTCTTGATCACCTGAGAACGAGAGTTTCCTTTTTTCATGTTTCATCAAACCACAAAGTGGAGCTGCAACAAAATCAAACCAACCCCTCCTCTTCTAAATCTCCCTGCTCCAAAGTGACTCTCTCCACCCAGCTGGCATGCACTGTATCACAAACCAAGTGCTCCTTCATTCCCTCAGAACCTGGAGCTCCATGCACATAAAGCATCATTCTGCTGTATGTCTGCAAAACACAGTGGAGAGGCAACAAAATCAAGCCAACCCTCTTTCCATCTTCTTGACTTGCCCCCCGCAGGTGGTGTGTGGGGGCAAACCAAGCGCTCCCTTCATGTAGACAGGCCTCTTGTGTTTTTATCCTGAAGCTGCAACAAAGTAAACAAACCCCTCCTCTCTCTCCTGCTGTCATCTAGACACCAAGCTGGCATGTGGTGCCCAAGCGCTCCCTCATAAAGTGGAGCTTCCCCACACATGAAGAGAAACATTTGTAGAAGGATCAATGTGGGTTGCAAGAAAATCAAACCAACCCTTCCTCCTTCTTCTCCAGCTAGACCCTCTCCTCTTAGCTGTGGTGGGTAACATATCAAGCGCTCCCGTCAGTACCTCAGGTGTTGGATCTTCTCATTGACAAGAATCCTGTGTGTGTGTTTTTACTGAAACAGCTCAAATGAAACAAAATCAAACAACCTCCTCCAGCAAAGACCCTCTGCGTGTGATGCATCCCAAATCAGCGCTCCCTTAATCACCTCCCTGCTGGAGCTTCATAAGAACAAGATCTTCAGCCAACCTTCTCCTCTCCATCCAGACCCCTCCCCTCTAAACAGGCATGTGATGCACAACGAACCAAGCGCTCCCCTGTATCACTTCATAAAGTGGAGCTTCCCTTTACATGCACAGCATTTATTCATTTACCAACAAGCAGAAAGTGGAATCAAACCAACCCCCCTTTTTCTCCTGCCTCACAAATCAGCGCTCCCTCTAACACCTCACTGCTGGAGCTGCATAAAAGCATCTTGTGTTTTCTGCAACAAATCACCCCCTCTCTCTATCTCCTTCCCCCATGTCTCACCTCTAATAAACCCCTCTCCCCTTATCTTGCATGCAAAGCATCCCACAAAACCAAACGCTCCCTCTCCTCCACCTCAACGCCTGAGCTTACCCTCTCCAGCATCACTTGTTATTTCTGTAGCCAATCAAACCCCCCATCCATGCAGACCCTCTCCTCTCAGCTGTGGTGGCTCACAAATCAAGCGCTCCCTCTAACACCTCACAGCTGCACATGCAAAAGCATCTTGTGTTGTTTTCTTCAACAGCCCCCCCCTCTCTCTTATCTCCTTCACCATGTCTCTCCTCTAATAACCCCCCACCCCACCCCTTCCATCCTCCATCCTCCATCCACCCTCTCCTCTCAGCTGGCATGTGCTGCATCACAAATGGAGCGCTCCTTTCACCTCCAGACCATCTCAAGCCTGCATCCTCCCCTCTCATCCTCTCATCATCTCATCCTCTCATCCTCTCATCATGTCATCTGTGTTCTGCAACATGCATGCACACACACACACACACACACACACACATGCATGCACACACACACACACACACACACACACACACACACACACACACACACACACACATGCATGCACACACACACACACACACACTCTCACCTCTGGAGCTGCTGAAGGCGGTGTGCAGGACAGGGGAGACCAGCCCGCACAGCCCGAACAACAAGACCGTCAGGAAGGAGACATTCAGGAGCCTCATCTCCGGAGCACCGGGAGCATGTCCGCAC
>NW_026548869.1:0-1211 GCF_027596085.1 Anoplopoma fimbria | reverse complement strand
ATAAATAGAATGAAACATTAAAGATAATGAAATATTAAATAAAGATAATGAAATATTAAATAAAGATGATAAAACATTAAATGAAGATAATAGGTGATATTGCAGCCTTCCGTGGCATCAACTTAAGATCTTAAAAATAAGAACTTGAAAATTTAAATATATACATATATATATATATAAAATATATTGTGTTTTATATGTAACAAATGTCTCAATAAAGTTATTGAATTTAAAAAATCTACCCGGCATGCAATGCGCGGGGATCGCCGGAACCTATTTCCCGGTCACCGGGATTCTACCGGGACGTCTCCACTAGCTCCCAGGCGGCTCAACCTCCTCTAGCTATGCTAGCTATAGGAGGTTGAGCCGGTTGTCCACCGGGTACCGGTACCGTGAAAAACACCGGTAATCCGGCACACCGTATACAGGAGGATGAGCCGTCCAGTGAAACATCCGTGAAAACATCATGGCGTTCGTCACTGAACCGCATACTGTGACAAACACGAAACATTAAATAAAGATAATAAAACATTAAATAAATAGAATGAAACATTAAAAAATGATAATGAAATATTAAATAAAGATGATAAAACATTAAATGAAGATAATAGGTGATATTGCAGCCTTGGTGGCATCAACTTAAGATCTTAAAAATAAGAACTTGAAAATGTAAATATATACATATATATATATATATAAATATATTGTGTTTTATATGTATGAACAAATGTCTCAATAAAGTTATTGAATTTAAAAAAAAAAAAAAAAAAAATCTGCACCCGGCATACAATGCGCGGTGATCGCAAGGAACCTATTTCCCGGTCACGGGATTCTCAGGGCGTCTCCACTAGCTCCCAGGCGGCTCCAACCTCCTCTAGCTATGCTAGCTATGAGTTGGGCAGTAATCCACGTACAGTACCGTGAAAAACACCCGGTAATCCGGCACACCGGTATACAGGAGGATGAGCCGTCCAGATAAACATCCGTGAAAACATCATGACGTTACGTCACTGAACCGCTACTGTGACAAACCACGAAACATTAAATAAAGATAATAAAACATTAAATAAAGAATGAAACATTAAAGAAACATAAAAATAAAGATAATGAAATATTAAACAAAGAGAATAAAACTTTTAAATGAAGATAATAGATGATATTGCAGCCTTCGTGGCATCAACTTAAGATCTTAAAAATAAGAACTTGAAAAT
>NW_026548868.1:0-844 GCF_027596085.1 Anoplopoma fimbria | reverse complement strand
ATATTTTTTAAATATTCATAGTTTTATTACTTTTTTATTTTAAATATATATATTTTTTAAATGTTCATGTTTTTTAACTTTTTATTTTAAATATATATTTTCTAAATATTTATAGTTTTTTTAAATATTTATAGTTTTTTTTTTATTATTTAAATATGTATATATTTTTTAAAATGTTCAGGTTTTTTTATTTTTTTTATTTTAAATATATAATTTTAAATATTTATATATTTTTAAAATATTTATAGTTTTTTTTCTTTATTTTTTTAAATATATATATTTTTTTAAATGTTCATTTTTTTATTTTTTTTTATTTTAAATATATATATATATTTTTTTGAATATTCAGGGTTTTTTAAGTTTTTTATTTATATTTTTTAAATATTCATAGTTTTTTAACTTTTTTATTTTAAATATATATATTTTTTAAATGTCATAGTTTTTTTATTTTATTTTCTTAATATATATATATATATATTTTAAATATTCATAGTTTTTTTTATTTTTTTTTTAAAATATGTATTTTTTAAATATTTATAGCTTTTTTTTTTTTTAAAATGTTTAAATATATATATTTTTTAAATGTTCAGGTTTTTTATTTTTTTTATTTTAAATATTTAATTTTGAAATATTTATATATATTTTTTAAATATTTATAGTTTTTTTTCTTTATTTTTTTAAATATATATATATTTTTAAATGTTCATTTTTTTATTTTTTTATTTTAAATATATATTTTTTGAATATTCAGGGTTTATTAACTTTTTTATTTATATTTTTAAATATTCATAGTTTTTTTTCTTTATTTTTTTAAATATATATATTTTTTAAATGTTCATTTTTT
>NW_026548867.1:0-636 GCF_027596085.1 Anoplopoma fimbria | reverse complement strand
GCAACAGACTAATCCGAATATAGTAAGTGCTACAAACTACTACGAATAGGATAAGTGCAGTAAACAAATACAAATTCAATAAGTGCAGCGAACTGATACGAATACAGTAAGTGCAGCAACTAATACGAGTGCCATAAGTGCTACGAGGAAGGCTCCGGGTAGTACTTCCTGAAGAGGTGAGTTTTCAGCCTGCGCCTGAAGATGGGCAGCGACTCTGCTGTCCTGACGTCAGTGGGGAGTTCATTCCACCACTGAGGGGCCAGGACAGAAAAAAGCTGTGACCGGGTGGATCGGCCGCAGGGACCTCTGAGCGACGGGTCAAGGGAGCACGTGGTGGGGCGGTTAGATGTAACAAGGTCAAGGACCTCGTTAGGGGAGAGGGGAGCAAAATAGGGTAAGATGGGGTGTGGAGAGGGAAGGGGGAGCTGAGGGGGAAGAGCTGTAGAGGGTAGAGAGGGAGAGGGGGGCTGAGAGAAGGAGGATCTGATATCGTTTACCTTCTTGTCAAAGAAGTTGGCGAAATCATCCGGGAGAAGGGAGGAAGTAGGAGGAGGGGGTGGGGGTTGGAGGAGTGAAGAGAAAGTTTCAAAGAGTTTTTTAGGATTGGAAGCAGAGGTTAGGATTTTCGAGCGGAAA
>NW_026548866.1:0-1706 GCF_027596085.1 Anoplopoma fimbria | reverse complement strand
TCATGATGTTTTCACGGATGTTTATCTGGACGGCTCATCCTCCTGTATACCGGTGTGCCGGATTACCGGTGTTTTTCACGGTACCGGTACCGGTGGACCGGCCGGCTCAACCTCCAGCCGGTCTTTTAGCACACTAAAACGGCGTAAAATGACCTCCAGCAGCCCAGGGAGGAAAAAATAGCAGGCGCTTTCCGGAGGATTTTAGTGCTGAAATCCGGCTGAATCTGTCTTTTAAGGCAGTGAAAGCGGCGTAAAATGACCGGCATCACAGCGTCAAAACACCCGCAGCAGAGTGCTCCAAGTCAGGGTAAACTCTGGGAGTGACAGCGGGTCTTTTAGCACACTAAAACGGCGTAAAATGAACCGAAACAACCATGCTGCTCCATCCGCCTAAAAAATGACCGCGACCGCCAGCTGAAAACGTCCGTAAAAGAGAGCATGAAGTGGCTAAACAGTGGTGCCATCAGCCTGTCTCTCCATGCTGCTGAATCCGCGTGAAAATGACCGCGACCGCGGGCTGAAAACGGAAGGATAGCATAGCTAGAGGAGGTTGAGCCGTCCGGGAGCTAGAGGAGCCGTCCCGGTAGAATCCCGGTGACCGGGAAATAGGTTCCGGCGATCACCGCGCATTGCATGCCGGGTAGTTTTTATTTTATTTTATTTTTTAAATTCAATAACTTTCTTGAGACATTTGTTCATACATATAAACGAAAGATCATTATCTTTATTTAATGTTTTATTATCTTTATTTAATGTTTCGCGTTTGTCACAGTCGCGGTGCAGTGACGTCACGTCATGATGTTTTCACGGATGTTTATCTGGACGGCTCATCCTCCTGTATACCGGTGTGCCGGATTACTGTCCATCACTGTGCAAGGATTTGACAGCTGACAAGAAGAGACTGAATAAACTTGTCAGGAAGGGGCCAGCAGTTTGCTGGGGTGTCCACTGGATACGGAAGTGGGGAGACAGGAGGATGATGGGCTGGGCTTATCATCCCTGATGAACAACACCTCCCACCCCATGCAGGACACCCTGGCAGCTCTGTGCAGCTCCTTCAGCCACCGGCTGCTTCACTCCCCGGTGTGTGAAGGAGAGGTACCGCAGGTCCTTCCTTCCTGCTGCTGTCAGGTTGCACAACCAACTCTGCTCCCAGCAGACCACATGACACATGTGCAATAAAATACACTGTGCAATTAAAGCTTGAATAGTTTTTCTGTCTGTACATATAATATTTCAATTATTGTGGATTTTTACTGTTTTTTATTGCTTATTTATAATACTTGTTTTTTATTTCATTTTATTTTTATGTACCCTATGCTGCTGTAATCCTGCAAATTTCCCGCTGCGGGACTAATAAAGGATTATCTTATTTTATCTTCTCTTATCTTATGTTGAACTGTAGACTTTTGCTAGTCCTATTTTATTAGTCACTGTCAGATAGATAGATAGATAGATAGATAGATAGATAGATAGATAGATAGATAGATAGATAGATAGATATTATTTCACCTCTTTTAATCCATTATCCACTCATTCACTTATTCTTGTTTAACATTATTATTATAGTTATTATTTATGCTAGTATAGTAAGAATATCTTGCACTAAAAGCTGCTTTAGGCGGAGGGTAGTGTTTTGCTAATTCTTTTCACTCCTCTGTCAGAAATCTTGCGAGGAGCACCTGGTCGTGGCCAGGTTTTATGGT
>NW_026548865.1:0-335 GCF_027596085.1 Anoplopoma fimbria | reverse complement strand
AAGTGGCTATAAGGTTCACAATTGTAGTGCAGTAAAAAGATTAATATTTACTGTTGAAATGTAGAATACGTTAGCATAAAATTGAAAAGAAAATGATCGATGAGCTTAGGAATGATGAAAGCCATCATTTAACTGGATTTGTGTCATTTCTATACCGGCAAGTCATGATCTAGCTATTTCCTTCCCACCCTGTCGGTGTCCACTGAAAAAGCAGCAGCGCCCTCTGCTTTTTGTAAAGAGAAGTGAAAAAAGCTTACAGCACCTGGTATTCCCAGGCGGTCTCCCATCCAAGTACTGACCAGGCCCGACCCTGCTTAGCTTCCGAGATCAGGCGA
>NW_026548864.1:0-1610 GCF_027596085.1 Anoplopoma fimbria | reverse complement strand
GTGATGAAAGCAGCATGTTTTCATGAAATCACAATGAGTCGTATGATATGAGTCCAGAGGCCTTTACTTGAAGAAACTCATGTAAAGTATGGTTTCCTGTCAGAAAAGACACTTTTGGGGTATTTTAAGGCTGAAACGTCTTTTTGCAGCAGAAAAGCTGTAAATGCATCTAAAAGTGATGAAAGCAGCATGTTTTCATGAAATCACAAGGAAATTGGTTGATATTAGACCCGAGGCCCTTACTTGAAGAAACTCATGTAAAGTATGATTTCATGTCAGAAAAGACAAGGAAACAAGAACTATTGATGAGATTCAGAGGCCTTACTTGAAGAAACTATACATGATCGTCAGAAAAGACACTTTTGGGTGGTTTTAAGGCTTAATCGTCTTTATGAAAAGCTGTGGGGCTACCCTGCGCGATGAAAGCAGCATATTTTCGAAATCACAAGGAAATTGGTTGATATTAGACCCGAGGCCCTTTACTTGAAGAAACGCTTTGGTGTATGATTTCATGTCAGAAAATCACAAGGAAACTTTTGGACCCGAGGCCCTTACTTTTAAGGCTGAAACGTCTTTTGCTAAACGTCTTTTACAGAAAAGCTGTAAATGTATCTAAAAGTGATGAAAGCAGCATGTTTTCAGCGAAATCACAATGAGTCGTTGATATTAGTCCCGAAGGCCCTTACTTGAAGAAACTCATGTAAGCTATGGTTTCCTGTCCAGAAAAGACACTTTGGGTATTTTAAGGCTGAAACGTCTTTTTGCAGCAGAAAAGCTGTAATGCATCTAAAAGTGATGAAAGTATCATGTTTTCATGAAAACACAAGGAAACTTGTTAAAATAAGTCCAGAGGCCCTTACTTGAAGAAACTCATGTAAAGTATGATTTCATGTCAGAAAAGACACTTTTGGGGTATTTTAAGGCTGAAACGTCTTTTTGCAGCAGAAAAGCTGTAAATGCATCTAAAAGTGATGAAAGCAGCATGTTTTCAAGAAAACGTAAGGAAATTGGTTGATATTAGACCCGAGGCCTTTACTTGAAGAAACTCATGTAAAGTATGATTTCATGTCATAGTTATTATGAGTCAGAACTTGAAGACTCATGTAAAGTATGATTTCATTCCAGAAAAGACACTTGGGGTATTTTAAGGCTGAAACGTCTTTTGCAGCAGAAAAGCTGTAAATGCATCTAAAAGTGATGAAAGCAGCATGTTTTCATTGAAATCACAAGGAAATTGGTTGATATTAGACCCGAGGCCCTTTACTTGAAGAAACTCATGTAAAGTATGATTTCATGTCAGAAAAGACAAGGAAACTAGTTATTATGAGTCCAGAGGCCCTTACTTGAAGAAACTCATGTAAACTATGGTTTCCTGTCAAAAAAGACACTTTTGGGGTATTTTAAGGCTGAAACGTCTTTTTGCAGCAGAAAAGCTGTAAATGCATCTAAAAGTGATGAAAGCAGCATGTTTTCATGAAATCACAAGGAAATTGGTTGATATTAGACCCGGAGGCCCTTACTTGAAGAAACGTCTTTTGCATACTTTGATGAAAGCATGTTTTCATGAAATCACAATGAGTCGTATGATATGAGTCCAGAGGCCTTTACTT
>NW_026548863.1:0-680 GCF_027596085.1 Anoplopoma fimbria | reverse complement strand
TACAGGGAGCGCTGCAGATTTCCAGACACACTCACAGCTTTTAAATGTCAAATCAGAATGTACAAAGTGGCTATAAGGATCACAAATGTAGTGCAGTAAAAATATTAATATTTACTGTTGAAATGTAGAATACGTTAGCATAAAATTGAAAAGAAAATGATCGATGAGCTTAGGAATGATGAAAGCCATCATTTAACTGGATTTGTGTCATTTCTATACCGGCAAGTCATGATCTAGCTATATCCTTCCCACCCTGTCGGTGTCCACTGAAAAAGCAGCAGCGCCTCTGCTTTTTGTAAAGAGGAGTGAAAAAAGCTTACAGCACCTGGTATTCCCAGGCGGTCTCCCATCCAAGTACTGACCAGGCCCGACCCTGCTTAGCTTCCGAGATCAGACGAGATCGGGCGTGTTCAGGGTGGTATGGCCGTAAGCAAATATTGTGCCTACCAAAGGTCCTTTTAAAGATACTATATCACCACGCTTTGCTCTGTCGTCTATACAGGGAGCGCCTGCAGATTTCCAGACACACTCACAGCTTTTAAATGTCAAATCAGAATGTACAAAGTGGCTATAAGGATCACAAATGTAGTGCAGTAAAAATATTAATATTTACTGTTGAAATGTAGAATACGTTAGCATAAAATTGAAAAGAAAATGATCGATGAGCTTAGGGAATGATG
>NW_026548862.1:0-1115 GCF_027596085.1 Anoplopoma fimbria | reverse complement strand
CCCCACCCTGTCGGTGTCCACTGAAAAAGCAGCAGCGCCCTCTGCTTTTTGTAAAGAGGAGTGAAAAAAGCTTACAGCACCTGGTATTCCCAGGCGGTCTCCCATCCAAGTACTGACCAGGCCCGACCCTGCTTAGCTTCCGAGATCAGACGAGATCGGGCGTGTTCAGGGTGGTATGGCCGTAAGCAAATATTGTGCCTACCAAAGGGCCTTTTAAAGATACTATATCACCACGCTTTGCTCTTTCGTCTATACAGGGAGCGCCTGCAGATTTCCAGACACACTCACAGCTTTTAAATGTCAAATCAGAATGTACAAAGTGGCTATAAGGATCACAAATGTAGTGCAGTAAAAATATTAATATTTACTGTTGAAATGTAGAATACGTTAGCATAAAATTGAAAAGAAAATGATCGATGAGCTTAGGAATGATGAAAGCCATCATTTAACTGGATTTGTGTCATTTCTATACCGGCAAGTCATGATCTAGCTATTTCCTTCCCACCCTGTCGGTGTCCACTGAAAAAGCAGCAGCGCCCTCTGCTTTTTGTAAAGAGGAGTGAAAAAAGCTTACAGCACCTGGTATTCCCAGGCGGTCTCCCATCCAAGTACTGACCAGGCCCGACCCTGCTTAGCTTCCGAGATCAGACGAGATCGGGCGTGTTCAGGGTGGTATGGCCGTAAGCAAATATTGTGCCTACCAAAGGGCCTTTTAAAGATACTATATCACCACGCTTTGCTCTTTCGTCTATACAGGGAGCGCCTGCAGATTTCCAGACACACTCACAGCTTTTTAAATGTCAAATCAGAATGTACAAAGTGGCTATAAGGATCACAAATGTAGTGCAGTAAAAATATTAATATTTACTGTTGAAATGTAGAATACGTTAGCATAAAATTGAAAAGAAAATGATCGATGAGCTTAGGAATGATGAAAGCCATCATTTAACTGGATTTGTGTCATTTCTATACCGGCAAGTCATGATCTAGCTATATCCTTCCCACCCTGTCGGTGTCCACTGAAAAAGCAGCAGCGCCCTCTGCTTTTTGTAAAGAGGAGTGAAAAAAGCTTACAGCACCTGGTATTCCCAGGCGGTCTCCCATCCAAGTACTGA
>NW_026548861.1:0-1545 GCF_027596085.1 Anoplopoma fimbria | reverse complement strand
GTGAAAAGCTTACAGCACCTGGTATTCCCAGGCGGTCTCCCATCCAAGTACTGACCAGGCCCGACCCTGCTTAGCTTCCGAGATCAGACGAGATCGGGCGTGTTCAGGGTGGTATGGCCGTAAGCAAATATTGTGCCTACCAAAGGTCCTTTTAAAGATACTATATCACCACGCTTTGCTCTTTCGTCTATACAGGGAGCGCCTGCAGATTGCCAGACACACTCACAGCTTTTAAATGTCAAATCAGAATGTACAAAGTGGCTATAAGGATCACAAATGTAGTGCAGTAAAAAGATTAATATTTACTGTTGAAATGTAGAATACGTTAGCATAAAATTGAAAAGAAAATGATCGATGAGCTTAGGAATGATGAAAGCCATCATTTAACTGGATTTGTGTCATTTCTATACCGGCAAGTCATGATCTAGCTATTTCCTTCCCACCCTGTCGGTGTCCACTGAAAAAGCAGCAGCGCCCTCTGCTTTTTGTAAAGAGGAGTGAAAAAAGCTTACAGCACCTGGTATTCCCAGGCGGTCTCCCATCCAAGTACTGACCAGGCCCGACCCTGCTTAGCTTCCGAGATCAGACGAGATCGGGCGTGTTCAGGGTGGTATGGCCGTAAGCAAATATTGTGCCTACCAAAGGGCCTTTTAAAGATACTATATCACCACGCTTTGCTCTTTCGTCTATACAGGGAGCGCCTGCAGATTTCCAGACACACTCACAGCTTTTAAATGTCAAATCAGAATGTACAAAGTGGCTATAAGGATCACAAATGTAGTGCAGTAAAAAGATTAATATTTACTGTTGAAATGTAGAATACGTTAGCATAAAATTGAAAAGAAAATGATCGATGAGCTTAGGAATGATGAAAGCCATCATTTAACTGGATTTGTGTCATTTCTATACCGGCAAGTCATGATCTAGCTATTTCCTTCCCACCCTGTCGGTGTCCACTGAAAAAGCAGCAGCGCCTCTGCTTTTTGTAAAGAGGAGTGAAAAAGCTTACAGCACCTGGTATTCCCAGGCGGTCTCCCATCCAAGTACTGACCAGGCCCGACCCTGCTTAGCTTCCGAGATCAGACGAGATCGGGCGTGTTCAGGGTGGTATGGCCGTAAGCAAATATTGTGCCTACCAAAGGGCCTTTTAAAGATACTATATCACCACGCTTTGCTCTTTCGTCTATACAGGGAGCGCCTGCAGATTGCCAGACACACTCACAGCTTTTAAATGTCAAATCAGAATGTACAAAGTGGCTATAAGGTTCACAATTGTAGTGCAGTAAAAAGATTAATATTTACTGTTGAAATGTAGAATACGTTAGCATAAAATTGAAAAGAAAATGATCGATGAGCTTAGGAATGATGAAAGCCATCATTTAACTGGATTTGTGTCATTTCTATACCGGCAAGTCATGATCTAGCTATTTCCTTCCCACCCTGTCGGTGTCCACTGAAAAAGCAGCAGCGCCTCTGCTTTTTGTAAAGAGGAGTGAAAAAAGCTTACAGCACCTGGTATTCCCAGGCGGTCTCCCATCCAAGTAC
>NW_026548860.1:0-261 GCF_027596085.1 Anoplopoma fimbria | reverse complement strand
GGTGATATAGTATCTTTAAAGGCCCTTTGGTAGGCACAATATTTGCTTACGGCCATACCACCCTGAACACGCCCGATCTCGTCTGATCTCGGAAGCTAAGCAGGGTCGGGCCTGGTCAGTACTTGGATGGGAGACCGCCTGGGAATACCAGGTGCTGTAAGCTTTTTCCTCCTCTTTACAAAAGCAGAGGGCGCTGCTGCTTTTTCAGTGGACACCGACAGGGTGGGAAGGAAATAGCTAGAACATGACTTGCAGGTATAG
>NW_026548859.1:0-436 GCF_027596085.1 Anoplopoma fimbria | reverse complement strand
TCAGAAAAGACAGTTTTGGGGTATTTTAAAGCTGAAATGTCTTTTTGCAGCAGAAAAGCTGTAAATGCATCTAAAAGTGATGAAAGTATCATGTTTTCATGAAAACACAAGGAAGTATCATGTTTTCATGAAAACACAAGGAAACTTGTTATTATGAGTCCAGAGGCCCTTACTTGAAGAAACTCATGTACAGTATGAGTTCCTGTCAGAAAAGACACTTTTGGGGTATTTTAAAGCTGAAACGTCTTTTTGCAGCAGAAAAGCTGTAAATGCATCTAAAAGTGATGCATTTACATGAAAACACAAGTGAACTTGTTATTATGAGTCCAGAGTCCCTTACTTGAAGAAACTCATGTAAAGTATGAATTCCTGGCAGAAAAGACACTTTTGGGTTATTTTAAGGCTGAAACGTCTTTTGGCAGCAGGAAAGCTGTAA
>NW_026548858.1:0-935 GCF_027596085.1 Anoplopoma fimbria | reverse complement strand
AGCTAGCATAGCTAGAGGAGGTTGAGCCGTCTGGGAAGCTAGAGGAGGCGTCCGGTAGAATCCCGGTGACCGGGAAATAGGTTCCGGCGATCACACGCATTGCATGCCGGGTAGATTTAAAAAAAAAAAAAAAAAATTAATTTTTAATTTTTTTAATTTATTTATTTATTCATTTTTAAATTCAATAACTTTATTGAGACATTTGTTCATACATATAAAACACAATATATTTATATATATATATATATATATATATATGTATATATTTACATTTTCAAGTTCTTATTTTTAAAATAAATAAAATAAAAAATGAAAAATAAAAATAAAATAAAACAAGTATTATAAATAAGCAATAAAAAAAACAGTAGAAAAAACAACAATAACTGAAATACTATATTTACAGACAGAGAAAAAACAACAACTATTTCAACTACTTTTAACTTTTTTAACCATTATTGCACAGTGCAATGTATTGCACAGGTTTCTATTGTCATGTTATTATGTTATTATTGTCCTGTGGTCATGTGGTCTGCTGGGAGCAGAGTTGGTTGTGCAGCCTGACAGCAGCAGGAAGGAAGGACCTGCGGTACCTCTCCTTCACACACCGGGGGTGAAGCAGCCGGTGGCTGAAGGAGCTGCACAGAGCTGCCAGGGTGTCCTGCATGGGGTGGGAGGTATTGTTCATCAGGGATGACAGCTTGGCCATTGTTAAATGTTATATTATCTTCATTTAATGTTTTATTCTCTTTATTTAATGTTTCATTCTCTTCATTTAATGTTTTATTATCTTTATTTAATGTTTCGCGTTTGTCACAGTCGCGGTGCAGTGACGTCACGTCATGATGTTTTCACGGATGTTGATCTGGACGGCTCATCCTCCTGTATACCGGTGTGCCGGATTACCGGTGTTTTTCACGGTACCGGTACCGGTGGAC
>NW_026548856.1:0-1783 GCF_027596085.1 Anoplopoma fimbria | reverse complement strand
CAGGAAACCATACTTTATATGAGTTTCTTCATGTAAGGGCCTCTGGACTCATAATAACAAGTTTACTTGTGTTTTCATGAAAACATGACACTTTCATCACTTTTAGATGCATTTCCGGCTTTTTTGCTCACAAAAGTCGTTTCAGCCTGAAAATACCCCAAAAGTGTCTTTTCTGACAGGAATTCATACTTTACATGAGTTTCTTCAAGTAAGGGCCTCTGGACTCATAATAACAAGTTTACTTGTGTTTTCATGAAAACATGATACTTTCATCACTTTTAGATGCATTTACAGCTTTTCTGCTGCAAAAAGACGTTTCAGTCTTAAAATACCCCAAATATGTCTTTTCTGACAGGAATTCATACTTTACATGAGTTTCTTCAAGTAAGGGCCTCTGGTGGACTCATAATAACATTTCATGAAAACATGATACTTTCATCACTTTTAGATGCATTTCCAGCTTTTTTGCTCACAAAAGTCATTTCAGCCTGAAAATACCCCAATAGTGTCTTTTCTGACAGGAATTCATACTTTACATGAGTTTCTTCAAGTAAGGGCCTCTGGACTCATAATAACAAGTTTACTTGTGTTTTCATGAAAACATGATACTTTCATCACTTTTAGATGCATTTACAGCTTTTCTGCTGCAAAAAGAGGTTTCAGCCTTAAAATACCCCAAAAGTGTCTTTTCTGACAGGAATTCATACTTTACATGAGTTTCTTCAAGTAAGGGCCTCTGGTGGACCCATAATAACATTTCATGAAAACATGATACTTTCATCACTTTTAGATGCATTTCCGGCTTTTTTGCTCACAAAAGTCGTTTCAGCCTGAAAATACCCCAAAAGTGTCTTTTCTGACAGGAATTCATACTTTACATGAGTTTCTTCAAGTAAGGGCCTCTGGACTCATAATAACAAGTTTACTTGTGTTTTCATGAAAACATGATACTTTCATCACTTTTAGATGCATTTACAGCTTTTCTGCTGCAAAAAGACGTTTCAGCCTTAAAATACCCCAAAAGTGTCTTTTCTGACAGGAATTCATACTTTACATGAGTTTCTTCAAGTAAGGGCCTCTGGACTCATAATAACAAGTTTACTTGTGTTTTCATGTAAATGCATCACTTTTAGATGCATTTACAGCTTTTCTGCTGCAAAAAGACGTTTCAGCCTTAAAATACCCCAAAAGTGTCTTTTCTGACAGGAATTCATACTTTACATGAGTTTCTTCAAGTAAGGGCCTCTGGACTCATAATAACAAGTTTCCTTGTGTTTTCATGAAAACATGATACTTTCATCACTTTTAGATGCATTTACAGCTTTTTTGATCACAAAAGTCGTTTCAGCCTGAAAATACCCCAAAAGTGTCTTTTCTGACAGGAATTCATACTTTACATGAGTTTCTTCAAGTAAGGGCCTCTGGACTCATAATAACAAGTTTACTTGTGTTTTCATGAAAACATGATACTTTCATCACTTTTAGATGCATTTACAGCTTTTCTGCTGCAAAAAGACGTTTCAGCCTTAAAATACCCCAAAAGTGTCTTTTCTGACAGGAATTCATACTTTACATGAGTTTCTTCAAGTAAGGGCCTCTGGACTCATAATAACATTTCATGAAAACATGATACTTTCATCACTTTTAGATGCATTTCCGGCTTTTTTGCTCACAAATGTCGTTTCAGCCTGAAAATACCCCAAAAGTTTCTTTTCTGACAGGAATTCATACACTACATGAGTTTCTTCAAGTAAGGGCCTCTGGACTCATAATAACAAGTTTA
>NW_026548855.1:0-908 GCF_027596085.1 Anoplopoma fimbria | reverse complement strand
CCAAGCCACCTCTCGCACGATTTCAGAAACCCAGTTTTCAAAAACATCGCGTCCATGAAAAGACAGCGGTCTTTGACAAACGCCTTATCCGAGATTGATGCGTCTTTTTCGGACGAATTTGAGGCGATGTGACACCCTTTTTATGGTGCTATTGGAGTTTTTCTCAGGCTTCATGTCCGAGATATATGAGCCTCCCTGAGCATATTTTGACGCAATATGCTACTTTTTTGACACTTTGAGCCAAATGACGGTTTTTCTCAGGCTTCATACCCGATATATATGAGCCTCCGCTGGGCATATTTTGGTGATATATGCGTATTTGACGATCTGACCGATATACCAGCATTGACCACATGTCGGAGGCCCATGACGGCTTCATGCTGATGTTCTGTCGTGGTTCCTCCGGCTTGCGGGATTCGATTCCAGGCAGGGAGGGCTTTCGCAAGGGTGTTTCGGACCCCCTCCCTGCATTCCTCCAGGTCGGCCGATTTTAAACGAGATCGAGATGCTCCGTCTGTCCCAGTTGTCCTGCGACGGAGGCCGTCACGTGTCGCGGTTCCCCCACGGCCAACCTCCTCGCGAGCGCGGCGTGCCTCCGGATAACACTTTGTTTCTCAAGCCCAGGTGCCGCACCAACCCCCGATGCTTCACCGCTTCGCCCCGCCAGCGGCCCTCCGTGGTTGTTCAGCGGGGCTAAACCCCCCTGGTGCACGCGCGGTCGGTGGTCACCGGCTCTCGGCGTCGTCGACTACCTGGATTGATCCTGTCATTACTATTGTCATCAAAATAATGGCGGTCTGAAAGTACCTGGCCGGTACGGTGATGAACGCGACGGTATTAATCGGTTATGGTTTCTTTGTCTAATGCATTCTTGGATAACTGTTGTGATTCTGAAATCATGCTGTGGC
>NW_026548854.1:0-927 GCF_027596085.1 Anoplopoma fimbria | reverse complement strand
GTGATCGCTGAACCTATTTCCCGGTCACCGGGATTCTACCGGGACGCCTCCTCTAGCTTCCAGACGGCTCAACCTCCTCTAGCTATGCTAGCTATAGGAGGTTGAGCCGGCCGGTCCACCGGTACCGGTACCGTGAAAAACACCGGTAATCCGGCACACCGGTATACAGGAGGATGAGCCGTCCAGATCAACATCCGTGAAAACATCATGACGTGACGTCACTGCACCGCGACTGTGACAAACGCGAAACATTAAATAAAGATAATAAAACATTAAATGAAGAGAATGAAACATTAAATAAAGAGAATAAAACATTAAATGAAGATAATATAACATTTAACAATGGCCAAGCTGTCATCCCTGATGAACAATACCTCCCACCCCATGCAGGACACCCTGGCAGCTCTGTGCAGCTCCTTCAGCCACCGGCTGCTTCACCCCGGTGTGTGAAGGAGAGGTACCGCAGGTCCTTCCTTCCTGCTGCTGTCAGGCTGCACAACCAACTCTGCTCCCAGCAGACCACATGACCACAGGACAATAATAACATAATAACATGACAATAGAAACCTGTGCAATACATTGCACTGTGCAATAATGGTTAAAAAGTTAAAAGTAGTTGAAATAGTTGTTGTTTTTTCTCTGTCTGTAAATATAGTATTTCAGTTATTGTTGTTTTTTCTACTGTTTTTTTTATTGCTTATTTATAATACTTGTTTTATTTTATTTTTATTTTTCATTTTTTATTTTATTTATTTTAAAAATAAGAACTTGAAAATGTAAATATATACATATATATATATATATATAATAAATATATTGTGTTTTATATGTATGAACAAATGTCTCAATAAAGTTATTGAATTTAAAAATGAATAAATAAATAAATTAAAAAATTAAAAATTAATTTTTTTTTTTTAAATCTACCCG
>NW_026548853.1:0-2311 GCF_027596085.1 Anoplopoma fimbria | reverse complement strand
TGTCTGATGCGAGGTAATTCTGTGCACCACACTGCTGCCAAAGCTGCAACAGATCCTCAGGTAACTCAATGTCCCATGTTTAGCCCAGTTCCCACATTTTTTTGGAAAAGGCATTTTACTCTGATTGTGAAAGGGGACGATTGGATCAAAGATGCGAGCAGCAGCCTGCAACACGCCTCTTTTTGTGTTTGTTGAGGTTTTCAGGAACTCAATCAAACTGGTCAAATCGAAAACAAAGTCATCTTGTTCCGTTCTCCATGTTAGTCCAAGAACTTTTAACACATTATTTTTCACTTCGACTTTTCCACTTATCGTGTTTTCCATTTCTTCATCCCACAGGTCTTTCAGCTCTCCAGAGTTTGTGCTCCATTTGCACAAATTCATTCCTGCTTCTTTTAAGATGCTTTTAGCTTGCGTGGCGAGGTTGGCCGCTGACTGTACACTAGGGGCACTACAGATCAAATCATCTACATACAAACACTTATCAAGGGTAGATGTCACAGTGGGATGCATTTGCTGATATTTTTTCAAATGGTATCTAATGGTTGCTGCCAACAGAAAGGGACTAGGGGAAGCACCAAACGGGACTCTGGTCATGCGCAGAATGCTTACATTAGGTTTTTCGTCAAACGCTCTTCATTAATGACTGCTCTGTGGGGGAGATAGTACGTGGGATTATCAGTGACCACATTTTGCACGCGCTCCACTATTCCCTGACTGACGTACTCCTTAAGATAAGATAAGATAAGATAAGATAATCCTTTATTAGTCCCGCAGCGGGGAAATTTGCAGACTTACAACACCGTAGAGTAAAGTGCACACAAGAGACATAGTAGAAGAAGACAAGCTAAGAATAAAAAATAAAGAAATAAAAATAAAATAAAACAAGTATTATAAATAAGCAATAAAAAAACAGTAGAAAAAAAAACAACAATAACTGAAATATTATATTTACAGACAGAGAAAAAAACAACAACTATTTTAACTATTTTTAACTTTCCTAACTACTATTGCACGGTGTAGTGTATTGCACAGGTTATTATTGTCATGTCATGTGGTCTGCTGGGAGCAGAGCTGGTTGTGCAGCCTGACAGCAGCAGGAAGGAAGGACCTGCGGTACCTCTCCTTCACACACCGGGGGTGAAGCAGCCGGTGGCTGAAGGAGCTGCACAGAGCTGCCAGGGCGTCCTGCATGGGGTGGGAGGTATTGTTCATCAGGGATGATAGCTTGGCCATCACCCTCCTGTCTCCCACCACCTCCACCGTATCCAGTGGACACCCCAGCACACTGCTGGCCTTCCTGACAAGTTTGTTCAGTCTCTTCTTGTCAGCTGCTGAGATGCTGCTGCTCCAGCAGACCACTGCATAGATGATGATGATGACGTCACTGTACTTTTCATAAAGTGGCACATTATTTTGAAACTTTTTTACAAGCTGATCAAAACGTCTTTTGGCAACATTATAGTTGGAGGGCAGGTCATGGTCTTCATTTTTCCAAGGTAATCTCACCTCGTATCTTTCTTCTTTGAACTGGACAGTTTTTTCAAACAGCTGCAATGCCTCCTCATTACTTTTCAGTGATTCTTTTTCATTCATTATCCCGATGGATTCGATTTCCCAGAAGGAGCGCAGTGTGTGATTTATTTTCTCATCCAGTCCAACACTCACGTGCAGAGTTCCGACATCTGTAGGTTCTGTTTCAGTTGTCACATTTAGCATGGATACGGTTCCTTGTATTAACCATCCAAACTTGCTGTCCAGCGCCACCAGCGACTCTGAGAGGCGCTCCAATTTTCCTGTCACAATTTTCCAGTAGTGATCGCCACCGATGAGGACTCCAAGCTCCTGCGTCTCCATTCCGCTCACTGAAGTGTCAGCCAGCTGCAGGCCTTTTCGCTCCAGTTCTTGGCGCACTTCCTCTCCCGCTACTCTCATAATGGAAGAGCACACTCTTGGGATTTCCAACACTTCTAACTGTACACTTTGGCCATTTCTGATGTTGCTCAGTGTTAATTTTACTTTATTACAGGTGATATTTTGTGGGACACTAGAGCCAAACGTGTGTAACTTTAGAGTCTCTTCACCAACTTTGGGGAGGTTGAGCGCACTGGAGATATCTTTACGCACAAAGCTTCGCTGACTCCCTCCGTCCAGTAGACAGCGGGTGAGTTGCCTTGTAACTGGAGTTTCTATCCAGACAGTAGCGGTCTGAAGGAGAACTGATTCTCGCTTTGATTCATTGGGAGACATGGACATCACGGCATCTGCCGGTTCATTTTCTTTTCTGAATTCACGCCCATCATAGGAGCAC
>NW_026548852.1:0-1045 GCF_027596085.1 Anoplopoma fimbria | reverse complement strand
CAGGAGACAAACAGAGAGACAGACAGAGAGACAAGAGACAGAGAGAGAGACAGACAGAGAGACAAACAGAGAGACAGACAGACAGTGAGACAAACAGAGAGACAGACAGAGAGACAAACAGAGAGACAGAGAGACAAATAGAGAGACAAACAGAGAGAGAGAGAGAGACAAACAAAGAGACAAACAGAGAGACAGACAGACAAACAGAGAGACAAACAGAGAGACAGACAGACAGAGACACAAACAGACAGACAGAGACAGACAAACAGGGAGACAAACAGAGAGACAGACAGACAGGGAGACAGACAGAGAGACAGACAAACAGGGAGACAAACAGAGAGACAGACAGACAGGGAGACAAACAGAGAGACAGACAGAGAGACAAACAAACAGAGAGACAGAGAGACAAACAGAGAGACAAATAGAGAGACAAACAGAGAGACAGAGAGACAAACAGAGAGACAGAGAGACAAACAGAGAGACAAACAGGGAGACAGAGAGACAAACAGAGAGACAGACAGACAGGGAGACAAACAGAGAGACAGACAGAGAGACAAACAGAGAGACAGACAGACAAACAGAGAGAGACAAACAGAGAGACAGAGAGACAGACAGACAGAGAGACAAACAGAGAGACAGACAGAGAGACAAACAGAGAGACAGAGAGACAAACAGAGAGACAAACAGAGAGACAGACAGAGAGACAAACAGAGAGACAGAGAGATAAACAGAGAGACAAATAGAAAGACAAAGAGAGAGACAAACAGAGAGAGAGAGAGACAAACAGAGAGACAAATAGAGAGACAGAGAGACAAACAGAGAGAGAGACAAACAGAGAGACAAACAGAGAGACAGAGAGACAAACAGACAGAGAGACAGACAAACAGGGAGACAAACAGAGAGACAGACAGACAAACAGAGAGAGAGAGAGACAAACAGAGAGACAGAGAGACAAACAGAGAGACAAACAGAGAGACAGAGAGACAAACAGAGAGACAGACAGACAGACAAACAGAGAGACAGACAGACAGTGAGACAAACAGAG
>NW_026548851.1:0-754 GCF_027596085.1 Anoplopoma fimbria | reverse complement strand
GTTGTGCTCCCACACTGTAGGAGTAATGCAATGAGGAGGACATCCTTCTATAGGTCCATTTCTTTGTGGAATATACTCCCTTCGCACATTCGTGTTATACCTGTGAAGAGGAATTCAGAGGCAAATTAAATCCTATTTTTATTTATGTTAAATATGAACTCGGGACTCTGACTTGGCTTGCTCAATGAATTATGTTTGTTTGTTTGACTGTTGCTATGTATTTGTAGTTTTGTCACTACTTTTACTGTATTTGAGTGATGATTAATTGTTTGTATGTTCTGATTTTAATTGGACCCCAGGAAGACTAGTCTGCCGCTTCTGCGACAACTAATGGGGATCCACAATAAACAATAAACAATAAACAATCTAGAGAAACTATATCGTTAGATAATTGATTTCGAAGGTGATCTGGGCCTAGTAGGATAACTTCTGTTTTTTCAGAGTTTAACATTAAGAAGTTACAGGTCATCCAGGTTTTTATGTCCGTAAGACATGCTTGAAGTTTAGAGAACTAGTTGAATTTCGTCTGGCTTAATTGATAGATATAACTTTAGGTATCATCTGCATAACAATGAAAGTTTACTGAGTGTTTTCTGATAATATTCCCCAAGGGAAGCATATATAAGGTAAATAAAATAGGTCCAAGAACTTGGGCCCTATAACGGAACTCCGTGACTGACCCTGGTTTTCATCGAGCTTTCATTGTTTACATATACAAACTGAGATCGGTCTGATAAATATGACTTAAACCAGC
>NW_026548850.1:0-1603 GCF_027596085.1 Anoplopoma fimbria | reverse complement strand
GTGATGAAAGTATAATGTTTTCATGAAATTACATAAGAAAACTTGTTATTATGAGTCCAGAGGGCCATACTCGAAGAAACTCATGTAAAGTACGATTTCATGTCAGAAAATAAACTTTTGGGGTATTTTAAGGCTGAAACGTCTTTTTGCAGCAGAAAACTGTAAATGCATCTAAAAGTGATGAAAGTATCATGTTTTCATGAAATGATGAAAGTATAATGTTTTCATGAAATTACATAAGAAAACTTGTTATTATGAGTCCAGAGGGCCATACTCGAAGAAACTCATGTAAAGTACGATTTCATGTCAGAAAATAAACTTTTGGGGTATTTTCAAGGCTGAAACGTCTTTTTGCAGCAGAAAAGCTGTAAATGCATCTAAAAGTGATGAAAGTATCATGTTTTCATGAAATTACATAAGGAAACTTGTTATTATGAGTACAAAGGCCCTTACTTGAAGAAACTCATGTAAAGTATGAATTCGTCGCAGAAAAGACACTTTTGGGGTATTTTAAGGCTGAAATGTCTTTTTGCAGCAGAAAAGCTGTAAATGCATCTAAAAGTGATGAAAGTATAATGTTTTCATGAAATTACATAAGAAAACTTGTTATTATGAGTCCAGAGGGCCATACTCGAAGAAACTCATGTAAAGTACGATTTCATGTCAGAAAATAAACTTTTGGGGTATTTTAAGGCTGAAACGTCTTTTTGCAGCAGAAAAGCTGTAAATGCATCTAAAAGTGATGAAAGTATCATGTTTTCATGAAATTACATAAGAAAACTTGTTATTATGAGTCCAGAGGGCCATACTTGAAGAATGCATCTAAAAGTGATGAAAGTATCATGTTTTCATGAAATTACATAAGAAACTTGTTATTATGAGTCCAGAGGGCCATACTCGAAGAAACTCATGTAAAGTACGATTTCATGTCAGAAAATAAACTTTTGGGGTATTTTAAGGCTGAAACGTCTTTTTGCAGCAGAAAAGCTGTAAATGCATCTAAAAGTGATGAAAGTATCATGTTTTCATGAAATTACATAAGAAAACTTGTTATTATGAGTCCAGAGGGCCTTACTTGAAGAAACTCATGTAAAGTATGATTTCATGTCAGAAAATAAACTTTTGGGGTATTTTCAGGCTGAAACGTCTTTTTGCAGCAGAAAAGCTGTAAATGCATCTAAAAGTGATGAAAGTATAATGTTTTCATGAAATTACATAAGAAAACTTGTTATTATGAGTCCAGAGGGCCATACTTGAAGAAACTCATGTAAAGTACGATTTCATGTCAGAAAATAAACTTTTGGGGTATTTTAAGGCTGAAACGTCTTTTTGCAGCAGAAAAGCTGTAAATGCATCTAAAAGTGATGAAAGTATAATGTTTTCATGAAATTACATAAGAAAACTTGTTATTATGAGTCCAGAGGGCCATACTTGAAGAAACTCATGTAAAGTACGATTTCATGTCAGAAAATAAACTTTTGGGGTATTTTAAGGCTGAAACGTCTTTTTGCAGCAGAAAAGCTGTAAATGCATCTAAAAGTGATGAAAGTATCATGTTTTCATGAAATTACAACGAAACTTGTTATTGTGAGTCCTTACTTGA
>NW_026548849.1:0-931 GCF_027596085.1 Anoplopoma fimbria | reverse complement strand
GGGCGGTGGTGCTCATGCATCCCGCTGACAGCAGCCTGATCTCGGCTAGGCTCCTCCAGATGTGCCGCTGGCTCCGGTGTCTCTGTGGTTGTGGTTGCAGATGTAACACAAAACATATACATATTAATATTTTCTAAATGAAAACGAAAAAAGGCAGGGTTGTGTTTTATATCATATTTCGTTTTATTGTCAATATATTTATTTGTATTCTTATTTTTTATTTTATTCTATTTTTATTTTATTGTATAATATGTGTATTTATTATCTGTTTCTGTGTAGTTGAGCTGCTGCAACACCCGAATTTCCCCCATGGGGATCAATAAAGGAATATAATAATAATAATAATATATATGACTGAAAATAACCGGAGTAGGCGGGACCGACGAGCTGAGTTGGTGACGTCGTGACGTTGGTGACGTCATCAAGTTCGCTGCTGTTCCAATTGCAAAATGACCGTATCGTCCTCCCGTCCTCGGAGTTTGTACTCCCGGAGTCGGTCATCAAGTATGAACTTGCAAGTTTGCAAGTCCATACTTGACCGTACTTGGTATTGAGAAACGGCACAGTCTCAGGCGGTTCGTTAGGGTCAGTTTGTTGCACCTGTTGATGTGACTGCTGCATGTAATTAAGAGTTGACAGTCTCCTCTGTTCATCTCCTCACTGAGCTCTGTGGAAATACATCTTATGTTTGGACATATATACATTTTTTTTTGTTTTTTGTGAAAAAATACAGAATAAAAAATTCAGAAGAAGAAAAACAATATATATATGAAAGTCCCCCCCCAAAAAAAAAAAAAAAAAAAAAAAATATATATATAAAAAACTTTATACGGAAAAAACTTTTAGATATATATTTTTTTTTCTTTTCTATTTTTTACTTTTGCTTTCCTATTATAGAAAAAAATACAGAAGAAAAAAAAGGAAAAAAAAT
>NW_026548848.1:0-2792 GCF_027596085.1 Anoplopoma fimbria | reverse complement strand
CAGGGTCTGTTCTTGGACCTATTTTATTTACCTTATATATGCTTCCCTTGGGGAATATTATCAGAAAACACTCAGTAAACTTTCATTGTTATGCAGATGATACCCAGCTATATCTATCAATTACTTACAGACGAAACCAACCAGTTCTCTAAACT
This sequence comes from Anoplopoma fimbria, assembly GCF_027596085.1. NCBI lineage: Eukaryota > Metazoa > Chordata > Actinopteri > Perciformes > Anoplopomatidae > Anoplopoma > Anoplopoma fimbria. The sequence continues at coordinate 2,637 of NW_026548848.1, read as the reverse complement.
TCAAGCATGTCTTACGGACACAAAAAAATCTGGATGACCTGTAACTTCTTAATGTTAAACTCTGAAAAACAGAAGTTATCCTACTAGGCCCAGATCACCTTCGAAATCAATTATCTAACGATATAGTTTAAGATAAGATAAGATAAGATAATCCTTTATTAGTCCCGCAGCACAGCAGCATAAAGTTAAAGTGCACACAAGAGACATAGTAAAGAAAGACAAGATAAAAATAAAAATGAAAATAAAAATAAAATAAAAAACAAGTATTATAAATAAGCAATAAAAACAGTAGAAAAACACAATAACTGAAATATAATATTTACAGACAGAAAAAAAAACTATATTAACCATTATTGCACAGTGTTTTTATTGTCATGTTGTCATGTGGTCTGCTGGGAGCAGAGTTGGTTGTGCAGCCTGACAGCAGCAGGAAGGAAGGACCTGCGGTACCTCTCCTTCACACACCGGGGGTGAAGCAGCCGGTGGCTGAAGGAGCTGCACAGAGCTGCCAGGGCGTCCTGCATGGGGTGGGAGGTATTGTTCATCAGGGATGACAGCTTGGCCATCACCCTCCTGTCTCCCACCACCTCCACCGTATCCAATGGACACCCCAGCACACTGCTGGCCTTCCTGACAAGCTTGTTCAGTCTCTTCTTGTCGGCTGCTGAGATGCTGCTGCTCCAGCAGACCACTGCATAAAAAATGGCTGATGCCACCACGGAGTTGAAAAAGGTCTTCAGGAGTACTCCCTGCACTCCAAAAGACCTCAGTCTCCTCAGCAGATACAGTCTGCTCTGACCCTTTTTATAGAGTGCCTTTGAATGATTAGTCCAGTCCAGTTTATTGTTCAAGTGAACACCCAGGTACTTATAAGATTGCACAATCTCAATGTCCTGTCCCTGGATGTTCACTGGTTCCGGAGGACAGTGTTTTCCCGGCGGAAGTCCACCACCAGCTCTTTGGTTTTACCAGAGTTGATCTGGAGGCGGTTCCGCCGGCACCATCCTGTGAAGTCCTGGTTCAGTTCTCTGTATTCCCTCTCATCGCCTGCGGAGATGAGGCCGACGATTGCAGAGTCGTCAGAGAACTTTTGCAGGTGGCAGGTAGCAGAGTTGTATGTGAAGTCTGATGTGTATATGGAGAGAGGAATGGAGCCAGAACGGTTCCTTGTGGGGCCCCCGTGCTTCTCTAGATGGCATTGCTCTAGCATCCAGCACTACCGTTAAGAACCTCGGAGTTATCTTTGATCAGGATCTGTCTTTTAACTCTTATATAAAACAGATCTCAAGGACAGCCTTTTTTCATTTACGTAACATTGCGAAAATCAGGCAAACCCTGTCTCAAAGCGATGCAGAAAAACTAGTTCATGCATTTGTTACCTCTAGACTAGATTACTGTAACTCCTTATTATCAGGCTGAAAGAAAGCTGCGCTCAATCAATGCAGGGTTACTTGTGGTTCATAGAGTATATAAAAGTAGGATGGGAGCCAGAGCCTTCAGTTATCAGGCTCCTCTTCTGTGGAACCAGGTTCCAGTTTCAGTCCGGGGGGCAGACACACTCACCACTTTTAAGAGCAGGCTTAAGACCTTCCTTTTTGATAGCGCTTATAGTTAGGGCTGGTTCAGGTTCTCCTTGGTCCAGCCCCTAGATATGCTGCTATATGCCTAGACAGCCGGGGGACTACCTAGGATACGCTGAGCTCCTCTCTCCTCTTCTCTCCCTCCATCTTTATGTATTAATCTCCTATTTATGCACATTACTGATTTTGCTTCTTCCCCGGAGTTCTTGTGCTTTCTCGCCTCGCAGGTTCCCAGGAATCGGGGTTATATTTGGACTGTCATCGTGCCACCTACTGAGGCCCTGCTGACACCCACTACTACTACCACTATCATTATTAGTCACATTACTATTATTATTGCCTGTACTATTACGCCTATTGACTTGCCTGTACCCTGGATTCTTTGTGCTTTCTCGCTTCGCAGGCTTCTATAAATCGTGGCTGTACCTGGACCGTGGTCGTGCATCCTGCTACGGCCCTGCTGACACCGACTGCTACCACCATTATTATTACTAGTCACATTACTATTACTATTACCTGTACCATTAAGCATTTTAGCTTTACTTCCACCCTGAAGCCCTTTTTGCTTTCTCGCTCTGCAGGTTTCCATGAATCGTTGTGGTTCCTGGACCGTAGTCGTGCCTCCTGCTGTGAGCCGACTGACACCCACTGCTACTTCGATTATTATTATTATTAATCACATTACTATCCCTATTTTCATAATTACAATTCTACTGTAATAATTGCTGCTGTTATTATAAGTAGTCTTATTATATGAATCATTTGATATATGAATCATTGAATGTGTTGTATCTCTGTTATGCTGTTCATTCTGTACACATGACATTTATTGCATTCTGTCATCCTGGGAGAAGGATCCCTCCTCTGTCGTTCTCCCAGAGGTTTCTTCATTATTTCTCCCTGTTAAAGGGTTTTTTAGGGGAGTTTTTCCTGTGCCGATGTGAGGGAAGGACAGAGGATGTCGCATGTGCACAGATTGTAAAGCCCTCTGAGGCAAATTTGTAATTTGTGATTCTGGGCTATACAAAATAAACTGAATTGAATTGAATCCTCTTGA
>NW_026548847.1:0-2132 GCF_027596085.1 Anoplopoma fimbria | reverse complement strand
AAAGCTGTAAATGCATCTAAAAGTGATGAAAGTATCATGTTTTCATGAAAACACAAGGAAACTTGTTATTATGAGTCCAGAGGCCCTTACTTGAAGAAACTCATGTAAAGTATGAATTCCTGTCAGAAAAGACACTTTTGGGGTATTTTAAGGCTGAAACGTCTTTTTGCAGCAGAAAAGCTGTAAATGCATCTAAAAGTGATGCATTTATCATGAAAACACAAGGAAACTTGTTATTATGAGTCCAGAGGCCCTTACTTGAAGAAACTCATGTAAAGTATGAATTCCTGTCAGAAAAGACACTTTTGGGGTATTTTAAGGCTGAAACGTCTTTTTGCAGCAGAAAAGCTGTAAATGCATCTAAAAGTGATGCATTTACATGAAAACACAAGGAAACTTGTTATTATGAGTCCAGAGGCCCTTACTTGAAGAAACTCATGTAAAGTATGAATTCCTGTCAGAAAAGACACTTTTGGGGTATTTTAAGGCTGAAACGTCTTTTTGCAGCAGAAAAGCTGTAAATGCATCTAAAAGTGATGAAAGTATTATGTTTTCATGAAAACACAAGGAAACTTGTTATTATGAGTCCAGAGGCCCTTACTTGAAGAAACTCATGTAAAGTATGAATTCCTGTCAGAAAAGACACTTTTGGGGTATTTTAAGGCTGAAACGTCTTTTTGCAGCAGAAAAGCTGTAAATGCATCTAAAAGTGATGCATTTACATGAAAACACAAGGAAACTTGTTATTATGAGTCCAGAGGCCCTTACTTGAAGAAACTCATGTAAAGTATGAATTCCTGTCAGAAAAGACACTTTTGGGGTATTTTAAGGCTGAAACGTCTTTTTGCAGCAGAAAAGCTGTAAATGCATCTAAAAGTGATGAAAGTATTATGTTTTCATGAAAACACAAGGAAACTTGTTATTATGAGTCCAGAGGCCCTTACTTGAAGAAACTCATGTAAAGTATGAATTCCTGTCAGAAAAGACACTTTTGGGGTATTTTAAGGCTGAAACGTCTTTTTGCAGCAGAAAAGCTGTAAATGCATCTAAAAGTGATGAACATGTTATCATGAAAACACAAGGAAACTTGTTATTATGAGTCCAGAGGCCCTTACTTGAAGAAACTCATGTAAAGTATGAATTCCTGTCAGAAAAGACACTTTTGGGGTATTTTAAGGCTGAAACGTCTTTTTGCAGCAGAAAAGCTGTAAATGCATCTAAAAGTGATGCATTTACATGAAAACACAAGGAAACTTGTTATTATGAGTCCAGAGGCCCTTACTTGAAGAAACTCATGTAAAGTATGAATTCCTGTCAGAAAAGACACTTTTGGGGTATTTTAAGGCTGAAACGTCTCTTTGCAGCAGAAAAGCTGTAAATGCATCTTAAATTGATGAAAGTATCATGTTTCATGAAAACACAAGGAAACTTGTTATTATGAGTCCAGAGGCCCTTACTTGAAGAAACTCATGTAAAGTATGAATTCCTGTCAGAAAAGACACTTTTGGGGTATTTTAAGGCTGAAACGTCTTTTTGCAGCAGAAAAGCTGTAAATGCATCTAAAAGTGATGAGTATCATTTTACATGAAAACACAAGGAAACTTGTTATTATGAGTCCAGAGGCCCTTACTTGAAGAAACTCATGTAAAGTATGAATTCCTGTCAGAAAAGACACTTTTGGGGTATTTTAAGGCTGAAACGTCTTTTTGCAGAAGAAAAGCTGTAAATGCTACTAAAAGTAATGAAAGTATCATGTTTTCATGAAAACACAAGGAAACTTGTTATTATGAGTCCAGAGGCCCTTACTTCAAGAAACTCATATGAAGTATGAATTCCTGTCAGAAAAGACACTTTTGGGGTATTTTAAGGCTGAAACGTCTTTTTGCAGCAGAAAAGCTGTAAATGCATCTAAAAGTGATGAAAGTATCATGTTATCATGAAAACACAAGGAAACTTGTTATTATGAGTCCAGAGGCCCTTACTTGAAGAAACTCATGTAAAGTATGATTTCCTGTCAGAAAAGACACTTTTGGGGTATTTTAAGGCTGAAACGTCTTTTTGCAGCAGAAAAGCTGTAAATGCATCTAAAAGTGATGAAAGTATCATGTTTTCATGAAAACACAAGGAAACTT
>NW_026548846.1:0-509 GCF_027596085.1 Anoplopoma fimbria | reverse complement strand
GTGAGCCTTTCTGTGTGCATTGGTGGTATAGTGGTAAGCATAGCTGCTTGCCAAGCAGTTGACCTGGGTTCGATTCCCAGCCAATGCAATTGTAGTAGCTTGGTGTCATGTGGTGGCTGCCCTGTTTGTACCATTTAGGGTAAATGTCTTGAATAACAAAGCGCTTCCAGAGTGGAATGTTGCAGTGCTTGACCAGACACAATGTGTTCTGGACGTTCAAAGAAGTTGTGTCTTGTGAAACAGACATTTGATTGACCTCTATTGACAACGACATATCTGGGCTACAAGACTTTCAATGACTGACTTATCTCCACGTCACTTTTGAGTTCTACTGTAGCATGGGAACAACAGGACAGTTATATTCATTCTGCTCAGAAGAATTTTGCAGCATGCACCTCCTTAATGACAACCTTCCACCGAGACTTGAACTCGGATCACTGGATTCAGAGCCCAGAGTGCTGACCTTACACCATGAAACCCAAGTGATCAAGTTTGCTGTAATCAATGTC
>NW_026548845.1:0-476 GCF_027596085.1 Anoplopoma fimbria | reverse complement strand
ACAAGTTTCCTTATGTTTTCATGAAAACATGATACTTTCATCACTTTTAGATGCATTTACAGCTTTTCTGCTGCAAAAAGACGTTTCAGCCTTAAAATGCCCCAAAACTGTCTTTTCTGACAGGAATTCATACTTTACATAAGTTTCTTCAAGTAAAGGCCTCAGGACTGATATCAACTAGTTTCCTTGTGTTTTCATGAAAACATGATACTTTCATCACTTTTAGATGCATTTCCGTTTTTTGCTCACAAAAGTGTTTCAGCCTGAAAATGCCCCAAAAGTGTATTTTCTGACAGGAAACCATGCTTTACATAAGTTTCTTCAAGTAAAGGCCTCAGGACTGATATCAACTAGTTTCCTTGTGTTTTCATGAAAACATGATACTTTCATCACTTTTAGATGCATTTCCGCTTTTTGCTCACAGTCAATGTTTAGCCTGAAAATACTCCAAAAGTGTATTTGACGAAACCATAGTT
>NW_026548844.1:0-2447 GCF_027596085.1 Anoplopoma fimbria | reverse complement strand
ATCACTTTTAGATGCATTTACAGCTTTTCTGCTACCAAAAGACGTTTCAGCCTTAAAATACCCCAAAAGTGTCTTTTCTGACAGGAAACCATACTTTACATGAGTTTCTTCAAGTAAGGGCCTCTGGACTTATTTTAACAAGTTTCCTTGTGTTTTCATGAAAACATGATACTTTCATCACTTTTAGATGCATTTACAGCTTTTCTGCTGCCAAAAGACGTTTCAGCCTTAAAATACCCCAAAAGTGTCTTTTCTGACAGGAAACCATACTTTACATGAGTTTCTTCAAGTAAGGGTTTCTGCTACCAAAAGACGTTTCAGCCTTAAAATACCCCAAAAGTGTCTTTTCTGACAGGAAACCATACTTTACATGAGTTTCTTCAAGTAAGGGCCTCTGGACTTATTTTAACAAGTTTCCTTGTGTTTTCATGAAAACATGATACTTTCATCACTTTTAGATGCATTTACAGCTGTAAAAAAAAAAAAAAAGCTTTTCTGCTACCAAAAGACGTTTCAGCCTTAAAATACCCCAAAAGTGTCTTTTCTGACAGGAAACCATACTTTACATGAGTTTCTTCAAGTAAGGGCCTCTGGACTCATAATAACAAGTTTCCTTGTGATTTCATGCTGCTTTCATCACTTTTAGATGCATTTACAGCTTTTCTGCTACCAAAAGACGTTTCAGCCTTAAAATACCCCAAAAGTGTCTTTTCTGACAGGAAACATACTTCACATGAGTTTCTTCATTTAAGGGCCTCTGGACTTATTTTAACAAGTTTCCTTGTGTTTTCATGAAAACATGATACTTTCATCACTGTTACGTGTGTGGTTGTTTTCCTGTGTCTCCCCTCTCATTCTCTGCAAGTCTCACACCATTGGCTGTTCCTCCACCATAGTCCAACCCCCTGTCCAATCTGGGAGCTGTCTGTTGGCCAATCAGTGTCATCAGGCCTTGATAACTTGCACCTGTTTGTCTCCATTGAAGGAGGCCATTGTCTGCCTGTGTGTTTGGCTGTGTCATGCTGTTGCCTTTTGTTTGTGAGATGCCATAGGGGTTTAGGTGAATAGGTAAGATACCCTTGGGTTTACACTACCATCACGTAGATTTACTCTGCTATCACATCAGGTTAGAAGCGGGGCCACCCTCTGTATGTATTAGCTAGGTTGTATGTGTGCACTAGTTAGTTGTCACTTTATCTTGTTTTCTTTGATTTGGCTCCGCTTATAGTTCCCTATTCCCCTTGGCGGAACGCCCGCCAAATAAACACACTTATGTACCAAGTTTGCTGTTGTGCCCTGTTTTTGTTGTTCTCCCAGCCAGTCTAACAGTAACATGTGTTATGGCTCCCCTTCCCCCCCTAGACGTAGCAAGCTAACATCCTGGAGCCGTAACAATCACTTTTAGATGCATTTACAGCTTTTCTGCTGCCAAAAGACGTTTCAGCCTTAAAATACCCCAAAAGTGTCTTTTCTGACAGGAAACCATAGTTTACATGAGTTTCTTCAAGTAAGGGCCTCTGGACTTATTTTAACAAGTTTCCTTGTGTTTTCATGAAAACATGATACTTTCATCACTTTTAGATGCATTTACAGCTGTAAAAAAAAAAAAAAAGCTTTTCTGCTACCAAAAGACGTTTCAGCCTTAAAATACCCCAAAAGTGTCTTTTCTGACAGGAAACCATACTTTACATGAGTTTCTTCAAGTAAGGGCCTCTGGACTTATTTTAACAAGTTTCCTTGTGTTTTCATGAAAACATGATACTTTCATCACTTTTAGATGCATTTACAGCTTTTCTGCTGCCAAAAGACGTTTCAGCCTTAAAATACCCCAAAAGTGTCTTTTCTGATAGGAATTCATACTTTACATGAGTTTCTACAAGTAAGGGCCCCTGGACTTATTTTAACAAGTTTCCTTGTGTTTTCATGAAAACATGATACTTTCATCACTGTTACGTGTGTGGTTGTTTTCCTGTGTCTCCCTCTCATTCTCTGCAAGTCTCACACCATTTCACGTAGATTTACTCTGTTATCACATCAGGTTAGAAGCGGGGCCACCTCTGTATGTATTAGCTAGGTTGTATGTGTGCACTAGTTAGTTGTCACTTTATCTTGTTTTCTTTGATTTGCTCCGCTTATAGTTCCCTATTCCCCTTGGCGGAACGCCCGCCAAATAAACACACTTATGTACCAAGTTTGCTGTTGTGCCCTGTTTTTGTTGTTCTCCCAGCCAGTCTAACAGTAACATGTGTTATGGCTCCCCTACTCCCCCCCCCCCCTAGACGTAGCAAGCTAACATCCTGGAGCCGTAACAATCACTTTTAGATGCATTTACAGCTTTTCTGCTGCACAAAAGACGTTTCAGCCTTAAAATACCCCAAAAGTGTCTTTTTGACAGGAAACCATAGTTTACATGAGTTTCTTCAAGTGAGACCTCTGGACTTATTTTA
>NW_026548843.1:0-301 GCF_027596085.1 Anoplopoma fimbria | reverse complement strand
TTTAGAGGTCAAAGGTCCAAAAATGAATGTTAAACAAATTTGCTAGATTGTTTTGGTAAGTTTGACTTAAGGGCTCAATAAATATGGCGAAGAAACAGCACACCCTTGTCTACATCCCCGCTGTAAAGTGAACGGTTCAGTAAGGTCACCATTTACTTTAAGCCTCGCTGTTGGTTTGTCATATAATGTTTGAATCAACGTCATAAAAAATCTCATGAAAACCGAGTTTGTGGAGAACTTTATAAAAAAATTCTAGCTTACAGAATCAAAAGCCTTTTGGGCGTCTAAACTAATCAAGACT
>NW_026548842.1:0-4260 GCF_027596085.1 Anoplopoma fimbria | reverse complement strand
TTTATTTAATGTTTTATTATCTTTATTTAATGTTTCGCGTTTGTCACAGTCGCGGTGCAGTGACGTCACGTCATGATGTTTTCACGGATGTTTATCTGGACGGCTCATCCTCCTGTATACCGGTGTGCCGGATTACCGGTGTTTTTCACGGTACCGGTACCGGTGGACCGGCCGGCTCAACCTCCTATAGCTAGCATAGCTAGAGGAGGTTGAGCCGTCTGGGAAGCTAGAGGAGGCGTCCCGGTAGAATCCCGGTGACCGGGAAATAGGTTCCGGCGATCACCGCGCATTGCATGCCGGGTAGATTTTATTTATTTATTTATTTTTTAATTTTAATTTTTAATTTTTTTTTTAATTTTAATTTTTAATTTTTTTTAATTCAATAACTTTATTGAGACATTAATGTTTATTCTCTTTATTTAATGTTTCATTCTCTTCATTTTTAATATCTTTATTTATCTTTATTTAATGTTTCGCGTTTGTCACAGTCGCGGTGCAGTGACGTCACGTCATGATGTTTTCACGGATGTTTATCTGGACGGCTCATCCTCCTGTATACCGGTGTGCCGGATTACCGGTGTTTTTCACCGGTACCGGTGGACCGGCGGCTCAACCTCCTATAGCTAGCATAGCTAAAGGTTGAGCCGTCTGGGAAACTAGAGGAGGCGTCCCGGTAGAATCCCGGTGACCGGGAAATAGGTTCAGCGATCACCGCGCATTGCATCCGGGTAGATTTTATTTATTTATTTATTTTTTAATTTTTAATTTTTAATTTTTTTTTTTTTTAATTTTAATTTTTAATTTTTTTTAATTCTATTCTCTTTGTTTAATAGTTTTTATTTTATTTTATGTTTTATTCTATTTATTTAATGTTTCATTCTACATATAAATGAATATCATTATCTTTATTTAATGTTTTCTTATCTTTATTTAATGTTTCGCGTTTGTCACAGTCGCGGTGCAGTGACGTCACGTCATGATGTTTTCACGGATGTTTATCTGGACGGCTCATCCTCCTGTATACCGGTGTGCCGGATTACCGGTGTTTTCACGGTACCGGTACCGGTGGACCGGCCGGCTCAACCTCCAGCCGGTCTTTTAGCACACTAAAACGGCGTAAAATGACCTCCAGCAGCCCAGGGAGGAAAAAAATAGCAGGCGCTTTCCGGAGGATTTTAGTGCTGAAATCCGGCTGAATCTGTCTTTTAAGGCAGTGAAACGGCGTAAAATGACCGGCATCACAGCGTCAAAACACCCGCAGCAGAGTGCTCCAAGTCAGGGTAAACTCTGGGAGTGACAGCGGGTCTTTTAGCACACTAAAGCGGCGTAAAATGAACCGACACAACCATGCTGCTCCATCCGCCTAAAAAATGACCGCGACCGCCAGCTGAAAACGTCCGTAAAAGAGAGCATGAAGTGGCTAAACAGTGGTGCCATCAGCCTGTCTCTCCATGCTGCTGAATCCGCGTGAAAATGACCGCGACCGCGGGCTGAAAGGGAAGGATAGCATAGCTAGAGGAGGTTGAGCCGTCCGGGAGCTAGAGGAGCCGTCCCGGTAGAATCCCGGTGACCGGGAAATAGGTTCAGCGATCACCGCGGATTGCATGCCAGGTAGTTTTTATTTTATTTTATTTTTTTAAATTCAATAACTTTCTTGAGACATTTGTTCATACATATAAACGAAAGATCATTATCTTTATTTAATGTTTTATTATCTTTATTTAATGTTTCGCGTTTGTCACAGTCGCGGTGCAGTGACGTCACGTCATGATGTTTTCACGGATGTTTATCTGGACGGCTCATCCTCCTGTATACCGGTGTGCCGGATTACCGGTGTTTTCACGGTACCGGTACCGGTGGACCGGCCGGCTCAACCTCCTATAGCTAGCATAGCTAGAGGAGGTTGAGCCGTCTGGAAGCTAGAGGAGGCGTCCCGGTAGAATCCCGGTGACCGGGAAATAGGTTCAGCGATCACCGCGCATTGCATGCCGGGTAGATTTTATTTATTTATTTATTTTTTAATTTTAATTTTTAATTTTTTTTTTTTTTTTAATTTTAATTTTTTTTTTGTTTCATTCTCTTTATTTAATGTTTTATTATCTTCATTTAATGTTTTATTCTCTTTGTTTAATGTTTTATTCTATTTATTTAATGTTTCATTCTCTTTATTTAATGTTTTAATATCTTTATTTAATGTTTTATATCTTTATTTAATGTTTTCTTATCTTTATTTAATGTTTCGCGTTTGTCACAGTCGCGGTGCAGTGACGTCACGTCATGATGTTTTCACGGATGTTTATCTGGACGGCTCATCCTCCTGTATACCGGTGTGCCGGATTACCGGTGTTTTTCACGGTACCCGGTACCGGTGGACCGGCTGGCTCAGCCTCCAGCCCCGGTCTTTTAGCACACTAAAACGGCGTAAAATGACCTCCAGCAGCCCAGGGAGGAAAAAAATAGCAGGCGCTTTCCGGAGGATTTTAGTGCTGAAATCCGGCTGAATCTGTCTTTTAAGGCAGTGAAACGGCGTAAAATGACCGGCATCACAGCGTCAAAACACCCGCAGCAGAGTGCTCCAAGTCAGGGTAAACTCTGGGAGTGACAGCGGGTCTTTTAGCACTAAAACGCGTAAAATGAACCGACACAACCATGCTGCTCCATCCGCCTAAAAAATGACCGCGACCGCCAGCTGAAAACGTCCGTAAAAGAGAGCATGAAGTGGCTAAACAGTGGTGCCATCAGCCTGTCTCTCCATGCTGCTGAATCCGCGTGAAAATGACCGCGACCGCGGGCTGAAAGCGGAAGGATAGCATAGCTAGAGGAGGATTGAGCCGTCCGGGAGGCTAGGGAGCCGTCCCGGTAGAATCCCGGTGAGCCGGGAAATAGAGTTCCGGCGATCTCGCGGATTGCATGCCAGGTAGTTTTTTATTTTATTTTATTTTTTAAATTCAATAACTTTCTTGAGACATTTGTTCATACATATAAACGAAAGATCATTATCTTTGTTAATGTTTTCTTATCTTTATTTTTAAATTCAATAACTTTTATCTGAGATCATTTGTTCATACATTCACGGTACCGGTGCACGGTGGACACGACAACCTCCTCTAGCTAGTATTAGAGGAGGTTGATATATCGGTGATATAGGTTCCGATCACCGCGCATTGCATGCGATTGGATTTTATTTATTTATTTATTTTTAATTTTAATTTTTAATTTTTTTTTTTTAATTTTAATTTTTTAATAATTTTTTTAATTCATATATATTTACATTTTCAAGTTCTTATTTTTAAGATCTTAAGTTGATGCCACGAAGGCTGAAACATCATCTATTATCTTTATTTAATGTTTTATTCTATTCATTTAATGTTTCATTATCTTTATTAAATGTTATATTCTCTTTATTTAATGTTTCATTCTCTTTATTTAATGTTTTATTATCTTCATTTAATGTTTTATTCTCTTTGTTTAATGTTTTAATATCTTTATTTAATGTTTTATTCTATTTATTTAATGTTTCATTCTCTTTATTTAATGTTTTAATATCTTTATTTAATGTTTTAATATCTTTATTTAATGTTTTCTTATCTTTATTTAATGTTTCGCGTTTGTCACAGTCGCGGTGCAGTGACGTCACGTCATGATGTTTTCACGGATGTTTATCTGGACGGCTCATCCTCCTGTATACCGGTGTGCCGGATTACCGGTGTTTTTCACGGTACCGGTACCGGTGGACCGACCGGCTCAACCTCCAGCCGGTCTTTTAGCACACTAAAACGGCGTAAAATGACCTCCAGCAGCCCAGGGAGGAAAAAAATAGCAGGCGCTTTCCGGAGGATTTTAGTGCTGAAATCCGGCTGAATCTGTCTTTTAAGGCAGTGAAACGGCGTAAAATGACCGGCATCACAGCGTCAAAACACCCGCAGCAGAGTGCTCCAAGTCAGGGTAAACTCTGGGAGTGACAGCGGGTCTTTTAGCACACTAAAACGGCGTAAAATGAACCGACACAACCATGCTGCTCCATCCGCCTAAAAAATGACCGCGACCGCCAGCTGAAAACGTCCGTAAAAGAGAGCATGAAGTGGCTAAACAGTGGTGCCATCAGCCTGTCTCTCCATGCTGCTGAATCCGCGTGAAAATGACCGCGACCGCGGGCTGAAAACGGAAGGATAGCATAGCTAGAGGAGGTTGAGCCGTCCGGGAGCTAGAGGAGCCGTCCCGGTAGAATCCCGGTGACCGGGAAATAGGTTCCGGCGATCA
>NW_026548841.1:0-512 GCF_027596085.1 Anoplopoma fimbria | reverse complement strand
AAATGACCGCGACCGCGGGCTGAAAGCGGAAGGATAGCATAGCTAGAGGAGGTTGAGCCGTCCGGGAGCTAGAGGAGCCGTCCGGTAGAATCCCGGTGACCGGGAAATAGGTTCCGGCGATCACCGCGCATTGCATGCCAGGTAGTTTTTTTATTTTTATTTTATTTTTTAAATTCAATAACTTTCTTGAGACATTTGTTCATACATATAAGCGAAAGATCATTATCTTTATTTAATGTTTTATTATCTTTATTTAATGTTTAGCGTTTGTCACAGTCACGGTGCAGTGGCGTCCGCGTCGCATGATGTTTCCGCGGATGTTTATCTGAATGGCTCATCCTCCTGTATGCGGTGTGCGGTTACAGTGTTTTCACGTACGGTACCGGTGGACCGGCGGCTCAACCTCCTATAGCTAGCATAGCTAGAGGAGGTTGAGCCGTCTGAAACTAGAGGAGGCGTCCCGGTAGAATCCGGTGACCGGGAAATAGGTTCCGGCGATCACCGCGCATTGC
>NW_026548840.1:0-1369 GCF_027596085.1 Anoplopoma fimbria | reverse complement strand
AAACATTAAATAAAGATATTAAAACATTAAATAAAGAGAATGAAACATTAAATAAATAGAATAAAACATTAAATAAAGATATTAAAACATTAAACAAAGAGAATAAAACATTAAATGAAGATAATAAAACATTAAATAAAGAGAATGAAACATTAAATAAAGAGAATATAACATTTAATAAAGATAATGAAACATTAAATGAATAGAATAAAACATTAAATAAAGATAATAGATGATGTTTCAGCCTTCGTGGCATCAACTTAAGATCTTAAAAATAAGAACTTGAAAATGTAAATATATACATATATATATATATATATATATATATAAATATATTGTGTTTTATATGTATGAACAAATGTCTCAATAAAGTTATTGAATTAAAAAAAAAAAAAAATTAAAATTAAAAAAAAAATTAAAAATTAAAATTAAAAATAAATAAATAAATAAAATCTACCCGGCATGCAATGCGCGGTGATCGCCGGAACCTATTTCCCGGTCACCGGGATTCTACCGGGACGCCTCCTCTAGCTCCCAGACGGCTCAACCTCCTCTAGCTATGCTAGCTATAGGAGGTTGAGCCGGCAGTCCACCGGTACCGGTACCGTGAAAAACACCGGTAATCCGGCACACCGGTATACAGGAGGATGAGCCGTCCAGATAAACATCCGTGAAAACATCATGACGTGACGTCACTGCACCGCGACTGTGACAAACGCGAAACATTAAATAAAGATAATAAAACATTAAATAAAGATAATGATCTTTCGTTTATATGTATGAACAAATGTCTCAAGAAAGTTATTGAATTTAAAAAAATAAAATAAAATAAAAACTACCCGGCATGCAATCCGCGGTGATCGCCGGAACCTATTTCCCGGTCACCGGGATTCTACCGGGACGGCTCCTCTAGCTCCCGGACGGCTCAACCTCCTCTAGCTATGCTATCCTTCCGTTTTCAGCCCGCGGTCGCGGTCATTTTCACGCGGATTCAGCAGCATGGAGAGACAGGCTGATGGCACCACTGTTTAGCCACTTCATGCTCTCTTTTACGGACGTTTTCAGCTGGCGGTCGCGGTCATTTTTAGGCGGATGGAGCAGCATGGTTGTGTCGGTTCATTTTACGCCGTTTTAGTGTGCTAAAAGACCCGCTGTCACTCCCAGAGTTTACCCTGACTTGGAGCACTCTGCTGCGGGTGTTTTGACGCTGTGATGCCGGTCATTTTACGCCGTTTCACTGCCTTAAAAGACAGATTCAGCCGGATTTCAGCACTAAAATCCTCCGGAAAGCGCCTGCTATTTTTTCCTCCCTGGGCTGCTGGAGGTCATTTTACGCCGTTTTAGTGTGCTAAAAGACCGGCTGGAGGTT
>NW_026548839.1:0-875 GCF_027596085.1 Anoplopoma fimbria | reverse complement strand
TTGACCTCCATTGACAACGACATATCTGGGCTACAGGACTTTCAATGACTGACTTATCTCCACGTCACTTTTGAGTTCTACTGTAGCATGGGAACAACAGGACAGTTATATTCATTCTGCTCTGTGAATTTTTACCCAACACCTCCTTATTGACAAAGTTTCACTGAGACTTGAACTCGGATCACTGGATTCAGAGCCTTAGAGTGCTGACCTTACACCATGAAACCCAAGTGACCAAGTTTGCTGTAATCAAGTTCGAACGTGTTAATACTCAATGACATTTACTAACTCAATTTTCCCTTCACCTGATTTTCTTGTCATTATGGAATGCCCTTATCGTGCGTTGGTGGTATAGTGGTTAGCATAGTTGCCTTCCAAGCAGTTGACCTGGGTTCGATTCCACAATGCATTCTTAGTGGCCTGTTGTCATGTGTTAATTCACGGCAGAGAAGTGGGGGCTCCCCTTTTGGAACCATTTAGGCGTAATGTCTTGAATAACAAAGCGCTTTGATATTGGAATGTCACAGTGCGGGGTAGAAAAAATATATTGTGGACGAACAAAGTGATGCCTTGCGTAACATTTTTGTACATTTTAGATTCAATGTCTTGAAAAACAAAGCGGTTTGATATTGGAATGTTGTAGTGCTTGACCAGACAAAATGTGTTCTGGACGTTCAAAGTTGTGTCTTGGTAAAACAGACATTTGATTGACCACCATTGACAACGATGTTTCTGGAGCTGCAAGACATCAATAACTGGTTATCTCATATGGTGCGTTTGAAGTTCTTCATACGAAGTATGGGATCGGGTTCTCGGTCAGCCCATTGTGCTCCGAAGAATTTTGCAGCATGCACCTCCTTAATGACAAGCTTCCA
>NW_026548838.1:0-1541 GCF_027596085.1 Anoplopoma fimbria | reverse complement strand
GAAACTCAGACTGTGGCTTGATTCATTCAGAGAGAAATGCCTTCAGGTGGTACCAGAAGAGCACAACTCTGTGGCAAGGGGAAATTCAGCAGCATCAAGCAATATATGCGAGGCAAGCCAAACCCATGGGGATTCAAAGTGTGGGTGAGAACTGGAATCTCTGGCATGATGTGTGACTTCGATGTCTACCAAGGCAGTGTCAACGGAATACGAGCCAAATCTGAACTTGGATTGTCAGGTGAGGTTGTGATGAAACTTGCTTCCACACTTCCAGAAGGTCAGAACTACAAACTGTATGCAGACAACTACTTCACCTGTGTTCCATTATTAGTGAAGCTCCTTGATCGGGGAATTCATTACGTGGGAACAGCCAGGCAGGTGCGCCTACCCAACTGTAACCTTGAAGACGAGAAGAGCTTGAAGAAAAAGGGGAGAGGAAGCTATGACGTCAGAGTGGAGGGGAATCACAACATCTGTGCTGTCAAATGGTATGACAGCAGGGCCGTCACACTTGTGTCATCCTTTGCTGGACCTGAACCTGTGCAGAAGATTCAACGCTGGGACAAAGCCAACAAAACCTTCATTGAAGTTGAGAGGCCTTACATTGTTGGTGCCTACAACAAGTACATGGGAGGTGTGGATTTGTTGGACTCATTTACAGCCAAATATAAGTTCCCCATCAAATCCCGTCGCTGGTACATGTACATCTTCTGGCACACCATCATCCTCGCTGTGATCAATGCCTGGCTGCTCTACAAGCGGGACTGTAAAGCGCTCAAGGTGTCTAGCAAAGAGACAATGAACAGGAGACAGTTTCAGGCACAGCTAGCATCCTCTCTTATCCTGGTAAACGCAACACTTCAAACTCCAAAGAGAGGACGGCCATCTTCAGGCAAAGGGAGCCCAGCAACACAGTCAGTGACATCAGGAAGCCCTCTGAATGCTCAGAAGAGGCCATCCAAGAGATGTGCAAACCTCCCATTGGATGTACGCAAGGACCTAGTTGGTCATTTCCCAAGGAAGACAGGGAGAGGACGCTGCAGACAGTGCAATAAAGGATACACCAACACGCAATGCAGAAAGTGTGATGTTCGCCTTTGCTTTTTAGACAACAGGGACTGTTTTTGGGACTTTCACCACCAATGAAAGTCTTCATGACCAATGTCATAAAAAGAAAAAAAGAGGGAAAAAGCGCGCTTTTTAAGAGTTTTATCTTGTTTAATATTTTTAATAATTTTAATAAATGACTTCATAAAAATATGACTAATGTGTGATTATTATTAATGTTATATACCGTTATGGGGCTAAGTAAGCAATCAACCCTGCAAATGAACCCTTAGTTGTTCTGAATTGTTCACACAACGTGAGTACAAATACAGAAATCCTGCTCCCAACTAAGCCCAATGTTGCAATATTACAACATTTCTCTAAAAACGTACATAAACATTTTTTTTTTTTAAAATCTTTCATTTCTGCATCAAAGGCCTCATACAACATGATCTGAATGGTCAAATATTTTTTTTTTTAGGTTTTTCTATATT
>NW_026548837.1:0-2466 GCF_027596085.1 Anoplopoma fimbria | reverse complement strand
GCCGGCCGGTCCACCGGTACCGGTACCGTGAAAAACACCGGTAATCCGGCACACCGGTATACAGGAGGAAGAATGAAACATTAAATAAATAGAATAAAACATTAAATAAAGATATTAAAACATTAAACAAAGAGAATAAAACATTAAATGAAGATAATAAAACATTAAATAAAGAGAATGAAACATTAAATAAAGAGAATATAACATTTAATAAAGATAATGAAACATTAAATGAATAGAATAAAACATTAAATAAAGATAATAGATGATGTTTCAGCCTTCGTGGCATCAACTTAAGATCTTAAAAATAAGAACTTGAAAATGTAAATATATACATATATATATATATATATATATATAATATATTGTGTTTTATATGTATGAACAAATGTCTCAATAAAGTTATTGAATTAAAAAAAAAAAAAAATTAAAATTAAAAAAAAAATTAAAAATTAAAATTAAAAAATAAATAAATAAATAAAATCTACCCGGCATGCAATGCGCGGTGATCGCCGAACCTATTTCCCGGTCACCGGGATTCTACCAGGACGCCTCCTCTAGCTCCCAGACGGCTCAACCTCCTCTAGCTATGCTAGCTATAGGAGGTTGAGCCACGTCCACCGCACCCGGTACCGTGAAAAACACCGGTAATCCGGCACACCGGTATACAGGAGGATGAGCCGTCCAGATAAACATCCGTGAAAACATCATGACGTGGCGTCACTGCACGACTGTGACAAGCGAAACATTAAATAAAGATAATAAAACATTAAATAAAGATAATGATCTTTCGTTTATATGTATGAACAAATGTCTCAAGAAAGTTATTGAATTTAAAAAAATAAAATAAAATAAAAACTACCTGGCATGCAATCCGCGGTGATCGCCGGAACCTATTTCCCGGTCACCGGGATTCTACCGGAGACGGCTCCTCTAGCTCCCGGACGGCTCAACCTCCTCTAGCTATGCTATCCTTCCGTTTTCAGCCCCTTGGTCGCAGTCATTTCACGCGGATTCAGCAGCATGGAGAGACAGGCTGATGGCACCACTGTTTAGCCACTTCATGCTCTCTTTTACGGACGTTTTCAGCTGGCGGTCGCGGTCATTTTTAGGCGGATGGAGCAGCATGGTTGTGTCGGTTCATTTTACGCCGTTTTAGTGTGCTAAAAGACCCGCTGTCACTCCCAGAGTTTACCCTGACTTGGAGCACTCTGCTGCGGGTGTTTTGACGCTGTGATGCCGGTCATTTTACGCCGTTTCACTGCCTTAAAAGACAGATTCAGCCGGTTTCAGCACTAAAATCCTCCGGAAAGCGCCTGCTATTTTTTCCTCCCTGGGCTGCTGGAGGTCATTTTACGCCGTTTTAGTGTGCTAAAAGACCGGCTGGAGAGTTGAGCCGGCGGTCCACCGGTACCGGTACCGTGAAAAACACCGGTAATCCGGCACACTGGTATACAGGAGGATGAGCCGTCCAGATAAACATCCGTGAAAACATCATGACGTGACGTCACTGCACCGCGACTGTGACAAACGCGAAACATTAAATAAAGATAAGAAAACATTAAATAAAGATATTAAAACATTAAATAAAGATATTAAAACATTAAATAAAGAGAATGAAACATTAAATAAATAGAATAAAACATTAAATAAAGATATTAAAACATTAAACAAAGAGAATAAAACATTAAATGAAGATAATAAAACATTAAATAAAGAGAATGAAACATTAAATAAAGAGAATATAACATTTAATAAAGATAATGAAACATTAAATGAATAGAATAAAACATTAAATAAAGATAATAGATGATGTTTCAGCCTTCGTGGCATCAACTTAAGATCTTAAAAATAAGAACTTGAAAATGTAAATATATACATATATATATATATATATATATATATATAAATATATTGTGTTTTATATGTATGAACAAATGTCTCAATAAAGTTATTGAATTAAAAAAAATTAAAAATTAAAATTAAAAAAAAAATTAAAATTAAAATTAAAAAATAAATAAATAAATAAAATCTACCTGGCATGCAATGCGCGGTGATCGCGGAACCTATTTCCCGGTCACCGGGATTCTACCGGGGCGCCTCCTCTAGCTCCCCAGACAGCTCAACCTCCTCTAGCTATGCTAGCTAGAGAGGAGGTTGGCTTCCAACAATCCACGGTACCGGTACCGTGAAAAACACCGGTAATCCGGCACACCGGTATACAGGAGGATGAGCCGTCCAGATAAACATCCGTGAAAACATCATGACGTGACGTCACTGCACCGCGACTGTGACAAACGCGAAACATTAAATAAAGATAATAAAACATTAAATAAAGATAATGATCTTTCGTTTATATGTATGAACAAATGTCTCAAGAAAGTTATTGAATTTAAAAAATAAAATAAAATAAAAACTACCTGGCATGCAATCCGCGGTGATCGCCGGAACCTATTTCCCGGTCAC
>NW_026548836.1:0-853 GCF_027596085.1 Anoplopoma fimbria | reverse complement strand
TTTTTTTAAATCTACCCGGCATGCAATGCGCGGTGATCGCCGGAACCTATTTCCCGGTCACCGGGATTCTACCGGGACGCCTCCTCTAGCTCCCAGACGGCTCAACCTCCTCTAGCTATGCTAGCTATAGGAGGTTGAGCCGGCCGTCCACCGGTACCGGTACCGTGAAAAACACCGGTAATCCGGCACACCGGTATACAGGAGGATGAGCCGTCCAGATCAACATCCGTGAAAACATCATGACGTGACGTCACTGCACCGCGACTGTGACAAACGCGAAACATTAAATAAAGATAATAAAACATTAAATGAAGAGAATGAAACATTAAATAAAGAGAATAAAACATTAAATGAAGATAATATAACATTTAACAATGGCCAAGCTGTCATCCCTGATGAACAATACCTCCCACCCCATGCAGGACACCCTGGCAGCTCTGTGCAGCTCCTTCAGCCACCGGCTGCTTCACCCCCGGTGTGTGAAGGAGAGGTACCGCAGGTCCTTCCTTCCTGCTGCTGTCAGGCTGCACAACCAACTCTGCTCCCAGCAGACCACATGACCACAATAGTTGTTGTTTTCTCTGTCTGTAAATATAGTATTTCAGTTATTGTTGTTTTTTCTACTGTTTTTTTTATTGCTTATTTATAATACTTGTTTTATTTTATTTTTATTTTTCATTTTTTATTTTATTTATTTTAAAAATAAGAACTTGAAAATGTAAATATATACATATATATATATATATATAAAATATATTGTGTTTTATATGTATGAACAAATGTCTCAATAAAGTTATTGAATTTAAAAATGAATAAATAAATAAATTAAAAAAATTAAAAATTAATTTAAAAA
>NW_026548835.1:0-523 GCF_027596085.1 Anoplopoma fimbria | reverse complement strand
GTTCATCACTCCTAACTGTCTCCTGCTCGGACGAGCATCACAGGGTGGAGATGTCAGAACATTCGACTTCAGTGACTATCACTAAAGGCTTGAAAATGCAAGCGCAAGTTAACAAGTTCTGGAGGAACTGAGTCAGCTTGCTGGTCTAGCTTATTAAGTAAGGAACAAATGGCATACCACCAAGAGAAATGTCGCAGTCGGGGACATCGTCTGGATGGCGGACCAAAACGCCCTTAGGGGTCAGTTCAGGATTGCAAGAGTGGTTAGCGTCAACTCCGGACAGCAAAGGAGTTTGTGAGGGACGTCAATGTCAGAACCTTCCCAAGCTACCCCGTTCCTGTCACAAGGCCTACCGGAGCAAAAGTAAGTCACCGAACATCTAAGAAATTCAAAGAAAAGATCCCAGCAGCAGTTCTTCACAGAGACGTAAGGCGACTAGTGGTCTTGCTTCCCACCGAAGAACAGAACTAAACATCTGACCCAAGTTGCACCTGTAACATGCGACCTCCCAGGTGTCTCCACT
>NW_026548834.1:0-203 GCF_027596085.1 Anoplopoma fimbria | reverse complement strand
CTTACGGCCATACCACCCTGAACACGCCCGATCTCGTCTGATCTCGGAAGCTAAGCAGGGTCGGGCCTGGTCAGTACTTGGATGGGAGACCGCCTGGGAATACCAGGTGCTGTAAGCTTTTTCACTCCTCTTTACAAAAAGCAGAGGAAATATTAATCTTTTTACTACACTACATTTGTGATCCTTATAGTCACTTTGTACAT
>NW_026548833.1:0-652 GCF_027596085.1 Anoplopoma fimbria | reverse complement strand
GTTGTTGTTTTTTCTCTGTCTGTAAATATAGTATTTCAGTTATTGTTGTTTTTTCTACTGTTTTTTTTATTGCTTATTTATAATACTTGTTTTATTTTATTTTTATTTTTCATTTTTTATTTTATTTATTTTAAAAATAAGAACTTGAAAATGTAAATATATACATATATATATATATATATATATAAATATATTGTGTTTTATATGTATGAACAAATGTCTCAATAAAGTTATTGAATTTAAAAATGAATAAATAAATAAATTAAAAAAATTAAAAATTAATTTTTAAAAATAAAAAATCTACCCGGCATGCAATGCGCGGTGATCGCCGGAACCTATTTCCCGGTCACCGGGATTCTACCGGGACGCCTCCTCTAGCTCCCAGACGGCTCAACCTCCTCTAGCTATGCTAGCTAGAGGAGGTTGAGCCGGCCGGTCCACCGTACCGGTACCGTGAAAAACACCGGTAATCCGGCACACCGGTATACAGGAGGATGAGCCGTCCAGATCAACATCCGTGAAAACATCATGACGTGACGTCACTGCACCGCGACTGTGACAAACGCGAAACATTAAATAAAGATAATAAAACATTAAATGAAGAGAATGAAACATTAAATAAAGAGAATAAAACATTACCACATTACCCCAT
>NW_026548832.1:0-3405 GCF_027596085.1 Anoplopoma fimbria | reverse complement strand
ATAAATACGACTTTTATCATCATTCAAATTCCACACTAAAAAAACAAATAGTTTTGGGGCATTTTTCATGGCAATAGTCAATGGAACTCCTCTTTTTTCTTCAAAAGACAGACGCAGAAGGCTGAGATGAATAATAAATCAGAAACGTGCTGCTGATGAGAAAAGACGCCCTCTGGTTAGACTGACGACACACTTATTACAATCACCAAACCAGTTCTTTGTTATAAAACTCTGTGTGTGTGTGTGTGTGTGTGTATGCAGGCCCGCCGACAGGGGGGGACAAACGGGTACGTTGTCCCGGGCCCTGGACTGGCCCTGGAATGGGGGGCCCATAACTGGACCCCCATGAAGTTGGGATTAATTATTGTATGTATACTTCAAAATGTGTTGATTTAGAGAAGAAAAGTGCTTTATTTGCATTCAATTAATGACTCCTAGATTGTTTGCCTTCATTGCCCTTGAAAAAACGGCCAATAACCCCCTATCACCCCTATGCCAAAATGGTTTGGTCTTTGGAGAAGAAAAAAGACGACATCATTCCATTAGTGGTCAGTGCGCGAGTTGATTCAACATGCACAAGTCAGGAGCCCTGAAAAAAAAAGAAAGGCGAAAAAGAGAGGAAGAAGCCGAAAGCCTGAGGGGATCTCTTTATAAATATTTCAGAAAAGACTCAGGTGATGCTGCAGGTACCAGTAAAGGCAGCTGTGCAGCACAGCCAGGTAAGACACGGCCAACTTTTTCCAGCCCCGTCGTCAAGTAACACAGGCACAGGCGGCGTGTCAAACATATTAGCGCAGCACCACATGAGCAAGTCACACGGAGATCAATATCAGACAGACAGGGGGCATTGAATAATTTGATAACCACAACGGCTTTATTACACTGTGTTTCATACGCCTATATCTAATTGAATCTTAGAATATGCACATTACCCCGCAAATAGGCCCATGTCCAAATCAAATGTTTCAGGCAGGCACGCGCTGCGCACTCCAATCAGGCTGAATTGATTTGAGAATCATTCCCAGTCAGCTGAATTACAGCCAGTGTAACGCGGCTCATGGTTTAAAATAAGCCAGTGGCATGGCAACATGTGAAATTGCCATTTAGATAGAGTTGGATGTAACGAATGGGTTATAAACGTGACGTTTTGGGGTAGCCTGTAACTTAGTTTCTGATTGCCGTTAACTTGAAACTCGCCAGATGAATGGGCTCCGCCTTGTTCCCCAAACATTCTCTGGAAGTTCAGCGGACATAAATGCGGGTCTGGCGATAAATAAAAGTACCCTTGACATGATTCCCCTTGGTCAAGTGAAAAATGGTCGATGAAATGTGCAGTTAATGAGCTCTAAGTGAATACAATAGCGTGAGTTTTATTGTGGTATGATTCTGAAAGCCATAACTTCACTCAGTCCATATCCATAGCCTATCCAATTAAAGTTGTAAATAATCCTTTTGGTTTATCCGTAATAAATGGGCTTGTCATCCCGACGCAGTGGTGGACGAAGTAAACCAATTGTGTACTTGAGTAAAAGTACAGTTACATTGCATTGAATATTACTCAAGTAAAAGTAAAAGTATTCACCTCATTTTTTTACTTGAGTGGAAGTACAAAAGTATCTGCCTTCAAAAATACTTAAGTATTAAAAGTAAAAGTATTTTTTTTTTTTTTACTGTCACATCAAAACCCCTACTTGAACAGGTGAACAATGCTTTACATTTGCCTAATCAAACCCAAAATACTCAAAACTATATTATCTTTAAGTAAGACCAAGTGGTTTTGAAGCAACAACACAAAAAGCATTCCTTCAAGTTTCATTATTTTATTTTCCATTAATTTCACTCAAGAAAAACAACCGAATCATTCAACATAAACATTACATTCCCTGCCACGCTACATTAACTCCTCCCACCGAACGTTTATGCGCGTTCAGGAATTCATTACATTGATAGGAAGACGAAACACGCAGGGACGCACCAACGTATAAGGTGACCGGAAGTCCCACAGCCAATAAGAACGGAGAATCGGAGCCTCGCTCTGATTGGTCAAAGTGTACATGAGCGGTGGCAATTTTTGGGTGCGGCCCACAGAGGCAGGGGAGAGCAAAGTTATGAGCAGATATTCTCAGAGCACTTCACCTACATATAGCTGATGGCATAGTAAGGCCAAATATTACAGTAAAGAAATTAATTAATTAATACCCACCCTAGCTTTAATTTCACTCAAGAAAAACAACAGAAATCATTCAACATAAACATTACATTTGCCGAAACATTAACTAAGTTTTGAAGAGGCCATACAGTATATGAAGACAATAACAAAACGCAACAGTTTTCGAACATGTGGAAAAGACTATATGGCAAGTAGTAAGGCAGTGCTTGAGACCATTTGAATGGAAACCTTAGAAGTCTCTCCTCCCTCTCTGTGTGTGTGTGTGTGTGTGTGTGTGTGTGTGTGTGTGTGTGTGTGTGTGTGTGCACGCGCGCGCAGTGTTTCCCGCAGAATTTTTGACGAATGTCACGTAGCCGAAGAGAGCACCGCGATCCATCTCTGTTTGTGGAGAACTACCTCTTCAGACAGTTTGCCTATGTTCGTAAACGTTTGCTTGCTTATGTTCGTTTAACGGAAAATGTTTAAAATCGTTCGCGAACGTTCGCCTATGTTTGCGATTCTGAACGCACCTCTGTTGTTAACTTCAGCAGATAATCACGTGCTGGGCGCTGCCGCTGATTGGTTATAGTCGCGATACACTTTGACCTTTTGGTATTTTATTAAAAATAAAAAAGGAACGAGTAAGGAACGAGTGTTTCTGTAAATGTAAAGAAGTGAAAAGTAATAATTTTCGCTTTAAATGTAGTGAAGTAAAAGTATAAAGTCTTACCAAATAAATGTACTTGAGTAAAGTACAGATACATGGAAATGTTACTTAAGTACAGTAACGAATTACATGTACTTCGTTTACTGTCAACTTTTGTAGTCTTTGGGATAGAGTTAGCCAAGTTGATCAGTCTATTCTTTTCTGTGTTAAATCGTCAAATTAAGGGGTTTTCAATTTGTTCTTTTTTAAATGGTTCATTTTGACCCCTGTTAATTTAGATATAGCCCTTTTTATCGAAATATGTTCACCTTTATAGGAGAGGCTAGAGAGGATGAGAGAGAAGAAGAACAGGCTACCAAACAGGATGAGAGAGAAGAAGAACAGGCTACCAAACAGGATGAGAGAGAAGAAGAACAGGCTACCAAACAGGATGAGAGAGAGGAAGAACAGGCTACCAAACAGGATGAGAGAGGGAAGAACAGGCTACCAGTGAGATAGAGGTGTGTGTGGTTTTTTTTTGGGGGGGGGGCCCATTGAGAGAATTTTGTCCCGGGCCCAGCCAAACCTGTCAGCGGCCCTGGTGTATGTG
>NW_026548831.1:0-1452 GCF_027596085.1 Anoplopoma fimbria | reverse complement strand
CAATATATTCATAATTGACAAAGCTATTTTAAAGGGGCACTTTAAAGAGGACAGCTCTACAGACCTATATCACAGGTTATTAAACATCACAAAAGAGAGCCGGAGCGCCTTTGTGCAGGCAGGGTCGGCAACGGGAAATCAGTCCGGGAATAACGCTGCAAAAGGTCTAAAACACGGAGAACGATCTGGCAGTGAGTGTGTGTGAGACTGGTGTTTAAATACTGCAGAGTTGATGAGTAGATAGAAGGCAGATGTGTGGCTTGGAGCAGGTGAGTATGCTTGTGCTGATGAGGTGATCAGGTGAGTGAGGGAAGAGTGTGGTGAGAGAGTGGGAGGGTGACACACCCACCTCACAGACACACACACAGAGATAACCAAACAAGGGAGCACAGGAGACACAAGGAATAAACAGAGACATGGCCATGGTCATGACAGAGAAGATTGAAAAAGCGCTTTCTGAATGTACATGTTTATATTTGTTTGACAGGTGTATTGGCTTTTTAACTGGCCAAGGTTTTATTGCACTGTAACAGTAACTAGCATAATTGTCGTAGTTATCGTCATCTCACCTGAATCACTTCACTGTCTCTCTACCGCGGCCTCTCTGCTTCGCTCAGTATGTGCTTTTATGAGTTTGTGTGTGTAGTTGGAGAAGCTCGGCCCGACACAGAGAGCAAAGGAGATGCAATGGTGCAGTGTGTTAATAAGTTACACCAAAATGTTTAAAAAGTAAGGATAAAAGTTATATAATTAGCATCGTATCATGTTTAATACCGGGTGTCGGTAATCATCTCTATTCATTTTTCTCAACATTTTCTTTCTTTTTTTTTTTGGTCCTCCAAAGACAAACATGTTTCAGTTCCTGCACATAGTTGAATCAGTTAACATGCAGCACTTTGATGGATCATGACAAATCAATTAAACATATTATTGCTGTGTATTAAAATACTTCAATAATACTTTACTTTGGTATCGTCACCCTCTTAAAGTAATGGCCTAAGTCACCTTTTTGCCAAAATGATTTTCTTGCCTAAATCAGCTCTTTGTGATGCTAGCCACCTCTGGTAAAATCCCCAACATCCTCAGTTGAACAGATCATGTGATCCTACCCGTTTAGTGTAATGGCCTATGTCAAGAGTGTGAATTAGGCCAATTTATTTTGCCTAAGTCACTAGACAAGAGTGACTTAGGCAATTTTATGAGCGTTTCAAGATGGCGGCCACTTCCAAAAAAAGAAAGTCTACCAAGCTAGTGAAGTTATTGCCATGATGCAGGACTCGTTCCATACTGGTAAGTGATAAGGTTTACTATAATAAAGGCTAGGCTATGAATGTTGCATGGTTATTAAGTCTTTTTAGTTAGCATTTGAGTCAGCATTTTAGTAAACAGTAGGCCTAAGTTTAAAAAAAAACAAAAAAAACGAGTTTACTTTAATGCTAAGTTGATGCTTAT
>NW_026548830.1:0-559 GCF_027596085.1 Anoplopoma fimbria | reverse complement strand
GCTTTAAAATACCCCAAAACTGTCTTTTCTGACAGGAATTCATACTTTACATGAGTTTCTTCAAGTAAGGGCCTCTGGACTCATAATAACAAGTTTCCTTGTGTTTTCCATGAAAAACATGATACTTGTGTTTTCATCATGCATTTACGATCTTTACAGCTTTTCTGCTGCAAAGACATTTCAGCCTTAAAATACCCCAAAAGTGTCTTTTCTGACAGGAATTCATACTTTACATGAGTTTCTTCAAGTAAAGGCCTCAGGACTAATGTCAACTAGTTTCCTTGTGTTATCATGAAAACATGATACTTTCATCACTTTTAGATGCATTTACAGCTTTTCTGCTGCAAAAAGACATTTCAGCCTTAAAATACCCCAAAAGTGTCTTTTCTGACAGGAACTCATACTGTACATGAGTTTCTTCAAGTAAGGGCCTCTGGACTCATAATAACAAGTTTCCTTGTGTTTTCATGAAAACATGATACTTTCATCACTTTTAGATGCATTTACAGCTTTCCTGCTGCCAAAAGACGTTTCAGCCTTAAAATAACCCAAAAGTGTC
>NW_026548829.1:0-576 GCF_027596085.1 Anoplopoma fimbria | reverse complement strand
GTTCCAGTTACGTACTCTCCCTGTATAGACGAAGAGCAAAGCGTGGTGATATAGTATCTTTAAAAGGCCCTTTGGTAGGCACAATATTTGCTTACGGCCATACCACCCTGAACACGCCCGATCTCGTCTGATCTCGGAAGCTAAGCAGGGTCGGGCCTGGTCAGTACTTGGATGGGAGACCGCCTGGGAATACCAGGTGCTGTAAGCTTTTTCCTCCTCTTTACAAAAAGCAGAGGGCGCTGCTGCTTTTTCAGTGGACACCGACAGGGTGGGAAGGAAATAGCTAGATCATGACTTGCCGGTATAGAAATGACACAAATCCAGTTAAATGATGGCTTTCATCATTCCTAAGCTCATCGATCATTTTCTTTTCAATTTTATGCTAACGTATTCTACATTTCAACAGTAAATATTAATCTTTTTACTGCACTACATTTGTGATCCTTATAGCCACTTTGTACATTCTGATTTGACATTTAAAAGCTGTGAGTGTGTCTGGCAATCTGCAGGCGCTCCCTGTATAGACGAAAGAGCAAAGCGTGGTGATATAGTATCTTTAAAAGGCCCTTTGGTAGG
>NW_026548828.1:0-1839 GCF_027596085.1 Anoplopoma fimbria | reverse complement strand
CCGTGAAAAACACGGTAATCCACAGCACGGTATACAGGAGGATGAGCGTCCAGATAAACATCCGTGAAAACATCATGACGTGACGTCACTGCACCGCGACTGTGACAAACGCGAAACATTAAATAAAGATAATAAAACATTAAATAAAGATATTAAAACATTAAATAAAGATATTAAAACATTAAATAAAGAGAATGAAACATTAAATAAATAGAATAAAACATTAAATAAAGATAGAATAAAACATTAAATAAAGATAATAAAACATTAAATAAAGAGAATGAAACATTAAATAAAGAGAATATAACATTTAATAAAGATAATGAAACATTAAATGAATAGAATAAAACATTAAATAAAGATAATAGATGATGTTTCAGCCTTACGTGGCATCAACTTAAGATCTTAAAAATAAGAACTTGAAAATGTAAATATATACATATATATATATATATATATAAATAATATATTGTGTTTTATATGTATGAACAAATGTCTCAATAAAGTTATTGAATTAAAAAAAAAAAATAAAAATTAAAATTAAAAAAAAAAAAATTAAAAATTAAAAAAAAAATAAATAAATAAATAAAATCTACCCGGCATGCAATGCGCGGTGATCGCCCGAACCTATTTCCCGGTCACCGGGATTCTACCGGGACGCCTCCTCTAGCTCCCAGACGGCTCAACCTCCTCTAGCTATGCTAGCTATAGGAGGTTGAGCCAACGATCCACGGTACCGGTACCGTGAAAAACACCCGGTAATCCGGCACACCGGTATACAGGAGGATGAGCCGTCCAGATAAACATCCGTGAAAACATCATGACGTGACGTCACTGCACCGCGACTGTGACAAGCGCGAAACATTAAATAAAGATAATAAAACATTAAATAAAGATAATGATCTTTCGTTTATATGTATGAACAAATGTCTCAAGAAAGTTATTGAATTTAAAAAAATAAAATAAAATAAAAACTACCTGGCATGCAATCCGCGGTGATCGCCCGGAACCTATTTCCCGGTCACCGGGATTCTACGGGACACTCCTCTAGCTCCCGGACGCTCAACCTCCTCTAGCTATGCTATCCTTCCGTTTTCAGCCCGCGGTCGCGGTCATTTTCACGCGGATTCAGCAGCATGGAGAGACAGGCTGATGGCACCACTGTTTAGCCACTTCATGCTCTCTTTTACGGACGTTTTCAGCCGGCGGTCGCGGTCATTTTTAGGCGGATGGAGCAGCATGGTTGTTTCGGTTCATTTTACGCCGTTTTAGTGTGCTAAAAGACCCGCTGTCACTCCCAGAGTTTACCCTGACTTGGAGCACTCTGCTGCGGGTGTTTTGACGCTGTGATGCCGGTCATTTACGCCGTTTCACTGCCTTAAAAGACAGATTCAGCCGGATTTCAGCACTAAAATCCTCCGGAAAGCGCCTGCTATTTTTTTCCTCCCTGGGCTGCTGGAGGTCATTTTACGCCGTTTTAGTGTGCTAAAAGACCGGCTGGAGAGTTAGACGGCCGGTCCACGGTACCGGTACTGAAAAACACCGGTAATCCGGCACACGGTATACAGGAGGATGAGCCGTCCAGATAAAACATCCGTGAAAACATCATGACGTGACGTCACTGCACCGCGACTGTGACAAACGGAAACATTAAATAAAGATAATAAAACATTAA
Source organism: Anoplopoma fimbria (assembly GCF_027596085.1). NCBI lineage: Eukaryota > Metazoa > Chordata > Actinopteri > Perciformes > Anoplopomatidae > Anoplopoma > Anoplopoma fimbria. Next base: position 164 of record NW_026548828.1, on the reverse strand, counting down.
ATAAAGATAATGATCTTTCGTTTATATGTATGAACAAATGTCTCAAGAAAGTTATTGAATTTAAAAAAAAATAAAATAAAATAAAAACTACCCGGCATGCAATGCGCGGTGATCGCCGGAACCTATTTCCGGTCACCGGGATTCTACCGGGACGTGCTCCTCTA
>NW_026548827.1:0-861 GCF_027596085.1 Anoplopoma fimbria | reverse complement strand
GAACAAATTTGAACTGTTTTAGAATGACAAGGCATCATATACCTGTTAAGGCAACCTTACTGTTTTTTCATGCCATGATACTGTCTCACTTGTCTTACTGCATCACCGTATGGAGCCAAGCCTCCCAGACATCAATTAAACCTATTTTATCATTATACAAACAGGCATTAAAGATATTGGATCAGAAACCAATAAGGTGGCACCACTGCATCATAGTAAAGAAATATAATCTCTTGAGCTTTGAGAATTTTATGAAGTTCTCTTCTCTTAAACTAATTTTTAAATGTGCAAATAATCTTGCTCCTGCTGTATTATGTCCTTTTGTAACAAAAATAAGTACAAGAAGGGTGGCCACCAGAGGAGCAGTGAGCGGCAACTGCATAGCAGAGGTGCGCCAAAAACTTCTTTTGGCCAGTCGAGTTTCTCAGTTATTGGAACTCAAATGTGGAACAATTTACCAACTATAATAAAAACACAAACTGAGTTTAAAACATTTAACAGACAACTGAAACACTGGCTGAAGGAAAACCAAAAATGTAATCACGACAACACACAATAGATAACACACATACATGCACACACAGCATATATAGGTCACACTCATCATATTGTTTCTTCTTTCTGCACAAGGTTTTAATGTTATAGGAAGTATGTTTTAAGATAGCATATATTTGTATAATTGTATACTGTAGGCCTATATATTGTTTAATTGTATAATTGTATATTTTAGGTGACTTACCGTATATATTTTATTAGAATAGGTAGCCTGATCAGGGACTGAGGTTGCAAATTAGCTATCTAGCTACAAACCTTTTATGTATTCACATCTGCAAGTTGTGCCATGGCCTTGCCATGTCATGT
>NW_026548825.1:0-922 GCF_027596085.1 Anoplopoma fimbria | reverse complement strand
GTGATGACTGGTATGCCTGTCTCCCAACCAGGACTGATGAAGAGGGCAGTCCAGCCTTCCTTTTGGCATCTCTACCTGCTTGCCACGCTGCGCGTTTTGATCTCCTTTTTGTTATGTTGTCAAATAAACCGCGATCATTGTGAAAATGAACCCACGCCTCTGTCCTCCATCATTGTCTGGTTACCCTAGGCCATGACAAGTGGGGGCTCGTCAAACTATAGCCATGCTCCGTGGTTTGTTTAGTCGGCTTTGTTTGGTTCCATTTTATGAATGAATGGACACATCACGTGAGTAACTCCAGTGATTGTTTACGTTGGTTACGTAGTAACTGAGCCGAGATCGTTCTTTTTTTTGGGAGGGCGAGAGGTGTGCGATATTGGTTATTAAAATGTGTTTTTTGTAATGTTAAATGTAAGGGTCGGGCATGGTAGGTCTGATCATGAGTGGTCTCTGATAGCTGTTCAATATCCTACCAACGTTCTAGCGTTGGGTTGTGTTTTCGGATACGTAGTTTATTTTGTTTTCATGTTCGCTGCTCATGCTCGTGTGACAAGATAACAATTGCAGAGCAACGTTTTCCCCAGTTAGAACGCTCCGGCGTTTGTGCCTAGGTTCCAGCGACTGCGTCTGGGCTGGTGGTCACCGCCCTGGAAGGAAGGCTGAATCGACATAGTCGGGATGGCTGGAACTCCAGCGGTATTATGTGGGCAGAGCCTTTTTGCTAATCCCCGGCTCTCGGACGCAGTCAGAAGATAGGTAAGATTAGTCGGGGGGGAATTAGAGGGAGCTCTGTGTTGTCTTGTTACATGGGTAGAAATTGCGTTGCGTGTCTCGTTTGATTTATTTTTAAGAACAGCTGATCGATGAGCCATCTGCCACAGCCATGGCTGAGATTGATAATTTCGTGGCCACTCCCACATTG
>NW_026548824.1:0-459 GCF_027596085.1 Anoplopoma fimbria | reverse complement strand
ATTTGCTTACGGCCATACCACCCTGAACACGCCCGATCTCGTCTGATCTCGGAAGCTAAGCAGGGTCGGGCCTGGTCAGTACTTGGATGGGAGACCGCCTGGGAATACCAGGTGCTGTAAGCTTTTTCACTCCTCTTTACAAAAAGCAGAGGCGCTGCTGCTTTTTCAGTGCTGTAAGCTTTCACTCCTCTTTACAAAAAGCAGAGGCGCTGCTGCTTTTTTCAGTGGACACCGACAGGGTGGGAAGGAAATAGCTAGATCATGACTTGCCGGTATAGAAATGACACAAATCCAGTTAAATGATGGCTTTCATCATTCCTAAGCTCATCGATCATTTTCTTTTCAATTTTATGCTAACGTATTCTACATTTCAACAGTAAATATTAATCTTTTTACTGCACTACATTTGTGATCCTTATAGCCACTTTGTACATTCTGATTTGACATTTTAAAAGCTGT
>NW_026548823.1:0-550 GCF_027596085.1 Anoplopoma fimbria | reverse complement strand
TTTTCTTTTCAATTTTATGCTAACGTATTCTACATTTCAACAGTAAATATTAATCTTTTTACTGCACTACATTTGTGATCCTTATAGCCACTTTGTACATTCTGATTTGACATTTAAAAGCTGTGAGTGTGTCTGGCAATCTGCAGGCGCTCCCTGTATAGACGAAAGAGCAAAGCGTGGTGATATAGTATCTTTAAAAGGCCCTTTGGTAGGCACAATATTTGCTTACGGCCATACCACCCTGAACACGCCCGATCTCGTCTGATCTCGGAAGCTAAGCAGGGTCGGGCCTGGTCAGTACTTGGATGGGAGACCGCCTGGGAATACCAGGTGCTGTAAGCTTTTTCACTCCTCTTTACAAAAAGCAGAGGGCGCTGCTGCTTTTTCAGTGGACACCGACAGGGTGGGAAGGAAATAGCTAGATCATGACTTGCCGGTATAGAAATGACACAAATCCAGTTAAATGATGGCTTTCATCATTCCTAAGCTCATCGATCATTTTCTTTTCAATTTTATGCTAACGTATTCTACATTTCAACAGTAAATATTA
>NW_026548822.1:0-516 GCF_027596085.1 Anoplopoma fimbria | reverse complement strand
AACTGAACAACGTGTAAACTGTTGGTTTAAGCGAAAAGTCGCTGAATTAAGATGTGATATGAGTGTTCAAGTGTTTTAAGTGTAAAACAGGTAATTAGCCGCTATAATAAAGAATGTCACACAATTCACTAGTTTTGCTGGAGCTGCGAAAGTACGCTATCAACTACGCCGAGGAGCCGGAAGTGAGGCAACACGCTTACCGCAGTGCGTCAGCAGTACGTCATGCTCTGTGCCTTTAATCAGGAACTGCTTTGAGAGGTGTGCTTTAGCTTTAGATAGGTCAATTGTCCTCTTAACTGCTAGGGGAGTGGCTTACACTCCTGGCAGACAATGAGCAATCAGTAGGTAGGTCCTTAACCACTGCTGCTGGCTGGAAGCGTCAGGCAAACGAAGGCTAGGGCGAACAAAGGCAACAGGGCGACTTATTCAAGCCAGACTTCGTCAAGCAAAGACTTCTCGAGCGTGTACTTGTACGGGTCAGTAATTTGTTTATATTGACTACCATGTGTCTGCATC
>NW_026548821.1:0-1198 GCF_027596085.1 Anoplopoma fimbria | reverse complement strand
GCAGAGTGCTCAGAGTCAGGGTAAACTCTGGGAGTGACAGCGGGTCTGCCAGCGGCTAAAACGGCGTAAAATGACCGGCATCACAGCGTCAAAAAACACCACGCAGCAGAGTGCTCCAAGTCAGGGTAAACTCTGGGAGTGACAGCGGGTCTTTTAGCACGCTAAAGCGGCGCAAAATGGCCTCCAGCGGCCCAGAAGAGAAAATAGCGAGGCGCTTTCCGGAGGGATTTTAGTGCTGAAATCCGGCTGAATCTGTCTTTTAAGGCAGTGAAACGGCGTAAAATGACCGGCATCCACAGCGTCAAAACACCCGCAGCAGAGTGCTCCAGGTCAGGGTAAACTCTGGGAGTGACAGCGGGTCTTTTAGCACACTAAAACGGCGTAAAATGAACCAAAACAACCATGCTGCTCCATCCGCGAGAAAATGACCGCGACCGCCCGGCTGAAAACGTCCGTAAAGAGAGAGCATGGAGTGGGTAAACAGTGGTGCCATCAGCCTGTCTCTCCATGCTGCTCCATCCGCGAGAAAATGACCGCGACCGCCGGCTGAAAACGTCCGTAAAGAGAGTGCATGGAGTGGGGAAACAGTGGTGCCATCAGCCTGTCTCTCCATGCTGCTCCATCCGCGAGAAAATGACCGCGACCGCCGGCTGAAAACGTCCGTAAAAGAGTGCATGAAGTGGGGAAACAGTGGTGCCATCAGCCTGCCTCTCCATGCTGCTCCATCCGCGAGAAAATGACCGCGACCGCCGGCTGAAAACGTCCGTAAAAGAGAGCATGGAGTGGGGAAACAGTGGTGCCATCAGCCTGCCTCTCCATGCTGCTCCATCCGCGAGAAAATGACCGCGACCGCCGGCTGAAAACGTCCGTAAAAGAGAGCATGGAGTGGGGAAACAGTGGTGCCATCAGCCTGTCTCTCCATGCTGCTCCATCCGCGAGAAAATGACCGCGACCGCCGGCTGAAAACGTCCGTAAAAGAGAGCATGGAGTGGGGAAACAGTGGTGCCATCAGCCTGCCTCTCCATGCTGCTCCATCCGCGAGAAAATGACCGCGACCGCCGGCTGAAAACGTCCGTAAAGAGAGAGCATGGAGTGGGGAAACAGTGGTGCCATCAGCCTGTCTCTCCATGCTGCTCCATCCGCGAGAAAATGACCGCGACCGCCGGCTGAAAACGTCCGTAAAGAGAGCATGGAGTGG
>NW_026548820.1:0-1619 GCF_027596085.1 Anoplopoma fimbria | reverse complement strand
TCCAAGGATCGGAGCAAGCATGCGTCGCTGCACAACCATGCTCCCCACCCCTGTGTACATTAAACGTAACCATCCTACAAAAACCTGACTAAAGCCTAACCTGCTCAAAACTCTAAACATAAAACCCCAGTGAACCCTGTCGAAAGCTTTTGCCTGGTCGAGACCAACCACCATAAGTGGCAGGTGCCTGTCTTCCGCCCAAGCGACAGCGTCCCGAATGAGTTGGAGGTTCCATCTCACCGAGCGCCCCGCCACCCCGCATGTCTGGTCCACATGGATGACATGAGGAAGTGCTGTGCCCAGACGATCCGCTAAGACCTTTGCCAGGAGTTTGTAATCAACACACAGCATGGTCAGTGGCCGCCAGTTCCCTAGGTCGGTGTGATCCCCTTTCTTAAACAGTAGGGAGATAACTCCGGTGGCCAGAGACCCTCCCCTCATACCTGTGCGGAGTATTGCGGACAACACCTCCAGCACTACCGGCCCAAGTATATCCCAAAACTTGAGATAAAACTCCACCGGCAGCCCATCGATGCCAGGCACCTTCCGCCTGTTCATTCTATGGAGGGCACCCTCAAGTTCTTTGAGAGTGAGCGGGGCCTCCATAGCCTGTGCTATGTCAATCGGCACCCGCTGGGTCAGGAGATCCAGAAAAACCTCCCCCTCCCCCTACATCTATCTCTTTCTCCCTAAATCTCGTGCGGTAGTAGTCAGTGGCGACATGCACCATCTCAACCCCTTCCGACACTACCCTGCCTAGCTTGTTCCTAACACCGGTCACTACCTGCTTTGCCCTATCAGCTCGAATTGAGCTGAAGAAAGCAGTGGAACACGTCTCAAATTTCTCAAGGAATATTTCACGTGACCGTAACAGGTATGCCCGGGCTCTACCCTCAAAGACGTCCCTAAGCTGTGCTTTAAGGGAGTCACAAGCTTGCTGGTTTACAGTGCCGCCACAGTTTCCTCTGGCATACTCAAGCTCGAGGAGGCGCTGCAGGCGAAGCACCTCCCTCTTCGCCAGCCTCGCTTTCCTTTTACAATACTGTAAACAAAATAACTTTATCCGCTCCTTGGCGACCTCCCACCACTCAATCACTCCAGGACACATTGGCCTTAGTCCTACCAGGCCTTTGAAAAACCAGCGAAGATGTTGGTTAAAAGAATCCACCTCCAGGACACTGATGTTAAGACGCCAGAACCCAGGCCCAAAAACTGGCACACATGAGCGCACTTCCAACAAAAGACCATCATGATCGGAGAAGTACGCGGGAGCAGTCTGCCTGTCAAAGGGCTCAATGACTTTGATAAAAAAACATAATCCAAACGTTTCTCTATGCCCCTTGAGTTGCGCCATGTGGGCCCAGTTACCTGTGGCCTGACCTCCTTGCCCCATCTACCAAACCATGTTTGGACATTAGGTTGGAGATAAAAACGCCGCTGGTATCTCCCCCCCTTGCCCAACTCAACATTTAAATCACCCCTAAAATAATCTGCCTATTGGTGGCAAGGTGTGGAACCATAAGGCCGGCCATGTCTTGCCTTTCTGTTGCAGTTTGTGGTCCATAAACTACAATAACCTGAACTTGGCTCTTCCCCATGTGATATCGGCCCCCATTATC
>NW_026548819.1:0-3341 GCF_027596085.1 Anoplopoma fimbria | reverse complement strand
TTTTTCGACATACTATACTATGACTTTTTTTTCGACATACTATACTATGACTTTTTTTCGACATACTATACTATGACTTTTTCTACTTTTTTTCACATACTATACTATGACTTTTTTTTCGACATACTATACTATGACTTTTTTTCGACATACTATACTATGACTTTTTTCTACTTTTTTAACATTACACATACTGTGCCTTTTTTTCGACATACTATACTATGACATTTTCTACTTTTCTTGAAGTACTATACTATGACTTATTTTTCGACATACTATACTATGACTGTTTTCTACTTTTTTTAACATACTATACTATGACTTTTTTTCAACATACTATACTATGACTTTTATTTTTCGACATACTATACTATGACTTTTTTCTACTTTTTTCGACATACTATAGTATGACTTTTTTTCGACATACTATACTATGACTTTTTTCTACTTTTTTTGACATAACATATACTGTGCCTTTTTTTTCGACATACTATACTATGACTTTTTCTACTTTTCTTGAAGTACTATACTATGACTTATTTTTCGACATACTATACTATGCCTTTTTTCTCGACATACTATACTATGACTTATTACTTTTAACCTGTCTTAGATAAAGATATAGCTCAACAGGTAGTGAACAGGTATTCTGAACTGAAATTGGTTTGATCCCAGTTCAAATCCTACATGCATCAAAAATGTTTGGAAAACTTTTCCTGTTTCAACATACTATACTACTTTCTGACTTTTTTTCGACATACTATACTATGACTTATTTTTCGACATACTATACTATGACTTTTTTCATACTTTTTTAGAGCATACTATACTATATTTTTTCAACATACTACACTTAGGCTTTATTCGGCATACTATACTATGACCTTTTTTATGACTTTTCTTCAACATACTATACTCTGACTTTTTTCAACATACTATACTATGACCTTTTTATGACTTTTTCGACATACTATACTATGACCTTTTTATGACTTTTCTTCAACATACTATACTCTGACTTTTTTCAACATACTATACTATGACTTTTTCTACTTTTTTTGACATACTATACCATGACTTTTTTCAACATACTATACCATGACTTATTTTTCGACATACTATACTATGACTTTTTCTACTTTTTTTTTTCACATACTATAGTATGACTTTTTTTTCAACATACTATACTAAAATATTCTTTTTATTCACATACTTCATACTATGACTTTTTCTACTTTTTTTCGACATACTATACGATGACTTTTTTTTCGACATACTATACTATGACTTTTCTACTTTTTTTTACATACTATACTATGACTTTTTTTCAACATACTATACCATGACTATTTTTCACATACTATACTATGACTTTTTTCTACTTTTTTTGAGATCACATATTGTAGCCTTTTTCTTTCGACATACTATACTATGACTTATTACTTTTTAAGCCTTTCTTAGAAGTATAGCTCATGGGTAGTGAACAGGTCTTCTTTGGTTTGATATTCAAATCCCACATGCATCAAAAATGTTTGGAAAAACTTTCCCTGTTTCAACATACTATACTATGTCTTTTTCTACTTTTTTAACATACTATAGTATGACTTTTTCTACTTTTCTTGAACAGTACTATACTATGACTTATTTTTTGACATACTATACTATGACTTTTTTTGACTTTTTTCGACATCCTATACTATGACCTTTTTTTCATACTTTTTTTTTGACATACTATACTATGACCTTTTTATGACTTTTTTCGACATAGTATACTATGACCTTTTTTTGACTTTTTTTCACATACTATACTATGACCTATTTATGACTTTTCTTCAACATACTATACTCTTTTTGACTTTTTTCAACATACTATACTATGACCTTTTTCAACATACTACACTTAGGCTTTATTCGACATACTATACTATGACCTTTTTTGACTTTTTCGACATACTATACTATGACCTTTCTTTTACTTTTTTCAACATACCATACCTAGGTTTCTTCAACATACTATACTATGACTTTTTCGACATACTATACTCTGACCTTTTTCATACTTTTTTTCGACATACTATACTATGACCTTTTTTTCAACATACTACACTTAGGATTTTTCGACATACTATACTATGACCTTTTTTTTAACTTTTTTTCAACATACCATACTTAGGCTTTCTTCAACATACTATACTCAGGCTTTATTCAACATACTATACTGTGAACTTTTTATGATTTTTTTTCAACATACTATACTTAGGCTTTCTTCAACAGACTATACTATGACTTTTTTTTCAACATAATATACTATGACTTTTTTCGACATACTATACTATGACCTTTTTTTTACTTTTTCGACTTACTATACTATGACCTTTTTATGACTTTTTCGACATACTATACTATGACCTTTTTCATGACTTTTTTCAACATACTATACTTAGGCTTTCTTCAACAGACTATACTATGACTTTTTTCAACACAATATACTATGACTTTTTTTGACTTTTTTCGATATACTATACTATGACCTTTTTTCATACTTTTTTCGACATACTATACAATGACCTTATTTCAACATACTACACTTAGGCTTTATTCGACATACTATACTATGACTTTTTTATGACTTTTTTCGACATACTATACTATGACCTTTTTTAAACTTTTTTTGACATACTATACTATGACCTTTTTATTACTTTTCTTCAACATACTATCCCCTGACTTTTTTCAACATACTATACTATGACCTTTTATGACTTTTCTTCAACATACTATACCCTGACTTTTTTCAACATACTATACTATGACCTTTTTATGACTTTTTTCAACATACTACACTTAGGCTTTCTTCAACAGACTATACTATGACTTTTTTCAACATAATATACCATGACTTTTTTTGACTTTTTTCGACATCCTATACTATGACCTTTTTTTCATACTTTTTTCGACATACTATACTATGACCTTTTTTTCAACATACTACACTTAGGCTTTATTCGACATACTATACTATGACTTTTTTTAAAACTTTTTCCGACATACTATACTATGACCTTTTTTTTACTTTTTTCGACATACTAGACTATGACCTTTTTATGACTTTTCTTCAACATACTATACTCTGACTTTTTTCAACATACTATACTATGACCTTTTATGACTTTTTCGACATACTATATATACTATGACTTTTCTTCAACATACTATACTCTGACTTTTTTCAACATACTATACTATGACCTTTTTTATTTTTTTCGACATACCATACTTAGGCTTTCTTCAACATACTATACTATGACTTTTTTTCATACTATACTATGACCTTTTTTATG
>NW_026548818.1:0-496 GCF_027596085.1 Anoplopoma fimbria | reverse complement strand
GAAGAATTTTGCAGCATGCACCTCCTTAATGACAAGCTTCCACCGAGACTTGAATCACTGGATTCAAAGTCCAGAGTGCTGACCATTACACCATGGAAGCCAAAGATCACTTTTGTAGCTCCAGGTCAAAGCGAAAATGTGTCAATACTCAACGATATTTGCCAATTCAATCTTCCCCTCACTCAATTTTATGCCATTATGTGAGTCTTTCTGTGTGCATTGGTGGTATAGTGGTAAGCATAGCTGCTTGCCAAGCAGTTGACCTGGGTTCGATTCCCAGCCAATGCAATTGTAGTAGCTTGGTGTCATGTGGTGGCTGCCCTGTTTGTACCATTTAGGGTAAATGTCTTGAATAACAAAGCGCTTCCAGAGTGGAATGTTGCAGTGCTTGACCAGACACAATGTGTTCTGGACGTTCGAGTTGTGTCTTGTGAAACAGACATTTGATTGACCTCCATTGACAACGACATATCTGGGCTACAGGACTTTCAATGAC
>NW_026548817.1:0-1152 GCF_027596085.1 Anoplopoma fimbria | reverse complement strand
CTCTGCTTTTTGTAAAGAGGAGTGAAAAAAGCTTACAGCACCTGGTATTCCCAGGCGGTCTCCCATCCAAGTACTGACCAGGCCCGACCCTGCTTAGCTTCCGAGATCAGACGAGATCGGGCGTGTTCAGGGTGGTATGGCCGTAAGCAAATATTGTGCCTACCAAAGGGCCTTTTAAAGATACTATATCACCACGCTTTGCTCTTTCGTCTATACAGGGAGCGCCTGCAGATTTCCAGACACACTCACAGCTTTTAAATGTCAAATCAGAATGTACAAAGTGGCTATAAGGATCACAAATGTAGTGCAGTAAAAAGATTAATATTTACTGTTGAAATGTAGAATACGTTAGCATAAAATTGAAAAGAAAATGATCGATGAGCTTAGGAATGATGAAAGCCATCATTTAACTGGATTTGTGTCATTTCTATACCGGCAAGTCATGATCTAGCTATTTCCTTCCCACCCTGTCGGTGTCCACTGAAAAAGCAGCAGCGCCCTCTGCTTTTTGTAAAGAGGAGTGAAAAAAGCTTACAGCACCTGGTATTCCCAGGCGGTCTCCCATCCAAGTACTGACCAGGCCCGACCCTGCTTAGCTTCCGAGATCAGACGAGATCGGGCGTGTTCAGGGTGGTATGGCCGTAAGCAAATATTGTGCCTACCAAAGGGCCTTTTAAAGATACTATATCACCACGCTTTGCTCTTTCGTCTATACAGGGAGCGCCTGCAGATTGCCAGACACACTCACAGCTTTTAAATGTCAAATCAGAATGTACAAAGTGGCTATAAGGATCACAAATGTAGTGCAGTAAAAAGATTAATATTTACTGTTGAAATGTAGAATACGTTAGCATAAAATTGAAAAGAAAATGATCGATGAGCTTAGGAATGATGAAAGCCATCATTTAACTGGATTTGTGTCATTTCTATACCGGCAAGTCATGTTCTAGCTATTTCCTTCCCACCCTGTCGGTGTCCACTGAAAAAGCAGCAGCGCCCTCTGCTTTTTGTAAAGAGGAGTGAAAAAAGCTTACAGCACCTGGTATTCCCAGGCGGTCTCCCATCCAAGTACTGACCAGGCCCGACCCTGCTTAGCTTCCGAGATCAGACGAGATCGGGCGTGTTCAGGGTGGTATGGCCGTAAGCAAATAT
>NW_026548816.1:0-1725 GCF_027596085.1 Anoplopoma fimbria | reverse complement strand
GTAGATTTTTTTTTTAAATTAATTTTTAATTTTAATTTATTTATTTATTCATTTTTAAATTCAATAACTTTATTGAGACATTTGTTCATACATATAAAACACAATATATTTATATATATATATATATATATATGTATATATTTACATTTTCAAGTTCTTATTTTTAAAATAAATAAAATAAAAAATGAAAAATAAAAATAAAATAAAACAAGTATTATAAATAAGCAATAAAAAACAGTAGAAAAAACAACAATAACTGAAATACTATTTACAGACAGAAAAAACAACAACTATTTCAACTACTAACTTTTTTAACCATTATTGCACAGTAATGTATGCACAGGTTTCTATTGTCATGTTATTATGTTATTGTCCTGTGGTCATGTGGTCTGCTGGGAGCAGAGTTGGTTGTGCAGCCTGACAGCAGCAGGAAGGAAGGACCTGCGGTACCTCTCCTTCACACACTGGGGGTGAAGCAGCCGGTGGCTGAAGGAGCTGCACAGAGCTGCCAGGGTGTCCTGCATGGGGTGGGAGGTATTGTTCATCAGGGATGACAGCTTGGCCATTGTTAAATGTTATATTATCTTCATTTAATGTTTTATTCTTTATTTAATGTTTCATTCTCTTCATTTAATGTTTTATTATCTTTATTTAATGTTTCGCGTTTGTCACAGTCGCGGTGCAGTGACGTCACGTCATGATGTTTTTCACGGGATGTTGATCTGGACGGCTCATCCTCCTGTATACCGGGTGTGCCGGATTACCGGTGTTTTTCACGGTACCGGTACGTGGATCGTGCCGGCTCAACCTCCTATAGCTGGGCATAGCATAGAGGAGGTTGGATGTCTGGGAGCTGAGGAGGCGTCCCGGTAGAATCCCGGTGACCGGAAATAGGTTCCGCATCACCGCGCATTGCATGCCGGGTAGATTTTTTTTTTTTAAATTTAATTTTTAATTTTTTTAATTTATTTATTTATTCATTTTTAAATTCAATAACTTTATTGAGACATTTGTTCATACATATAAAACACAATATATTTATATATATATATATATATATATGTATATATTTATATATTTACATTTTCAAGTTCTTATTTTTAAAATAAATAAAATAAAAAATGAAAAATAAAAATAAAATAAAACAAGTATTATAAATAAGCAATAAAAAACACAGTAGAAAAAACAACAATAACTGAAATACTATATTTACAGACAGAGAAAAAACAACAACTATTTCAACTACTTTTAACTTTTTTAACCATTATTGCACAGTGCAATGTATTGCACAGGTTTCTATTGTCATGTTATTATGTTATTATTGTCCTGTGGTCATGTGGTCTGCTGGGAGCAGAGTTGGTTGTGCAGCCTGACAGCAGCAGGAAGGAAGGACCTGCGGTACCTCTCCTTCACACGAGGGGGTGAAGCAGCCGGTGGCTGAAGGAGCTGCACAGAGCTGCCAGGGTGTCCTGCATGTGGTGGGAGGTATTGTTCATCAGGGATGACAGCTTGGCCATTGTTAAATGTTATATTATCTTCATTTAATGTTTTATTCTCTTTATTTAATGTTTCATTCTCTTCATTTAATGTTTTATTATCTTTATTTAATGTTTCGCGTTTGTACAGTCGCAGTGCAGTGACGTCACGTCATGATGTTTTCCACGGATGTTGATCTGGACGGCTCATCCTCCTGTATCACGGTGTGCCGGATTACGGTGTTTTTCA
>NW_026548814.1:0-983 GCF_027596085.1 Anoplopoma fimbria | reverse complement strand
GGCTAACCGCTAATGCAGCCAACGACACTGCGTCACCATTTTTTTAAAAACCGGAAGTGATTGATGGACACGTGCCGTCTAGCGGCGCTAGCTTAGCATGCTAACTTCGATATGTGTTATTTCATGTCCCGTTACTTATGTAGCGTCATGTAAGAGTTTACTTTGTCCGTGTTTATTCTGTATGTGAAGCACTTTGTAACAAATATTAATGTTGTTATTATTATCATTATTATTATTATTATTATTATTTTAACAACTTCACACACCACGAACCATCTCATTACAGAGGGCAGCTGAGCCATCCTGTGGTGCACCCCAAAAAAGAATGGTTCAACACCAGGTTTGTAATGTTTTTATGGTGCTGTGACTTAGCAAATAGCAATGTTTATTGATTAAACTGATATGGTTTACTTTATTAGAAGAGAAATTGTCAATAATGGTCTTTCTGTAATCTTTTTGCAGGTAGCGCTGAAGGACTGTTCCATCTCGCTAACATGTTTCAGGTGTAGCAGTGTTCCATCCCATCTTCCTAGCCCCGATGCACTCATCAGCTGTTGTTCCACCCGTCAAAAAGGTATGCATGCAAATTCTATATGTGGGTGAAGTCTTAAAGTCCTTCCTAACATTTAGTGGCACGTATCTTAATACAACTATGCAGCAGTACTGCAAAACTTCAAAATTCTATATGCATTTGATGAACAAAATGTAATACAACTATTGGCAAATATTACTTGCTTCCATCCATAATTCTGTTGATAGTGCAGGTTTCGCTTTACTTTCCATGTAGCCCTAAAAAAGCAAAAGACTCTGGTAATGGTACTCCTAGTTTACTTGGATGGGGTTCGATTCCCTGCAGTGTCTTCTTTTTTGGCATTTGACTGAAAGACGCTATTATTTCTCCTTGGACAAGTTACTGACCCTTACATTAGTGCTAAAGGCTTAAAATAGCATAACAATCCAAACATTAAATGAAAGATCATCTA
>NW_026548813.1:0-206 GCF_027596085.1 Anoplopoma fimbria | reverse complement strand
TCATTTAACTGGATTTGTGTCATTTCTATACCGGCAAGTCATGATCTAGCTATTTCCTTCCCACCCTGTCGGTGTCCACTGAAAAAGCAGCAGCGCCTCTGCTACAAAGTAGCTATAAGGATCACAAAAATGTAGTGCAGTAAAAATATTAATATTTACTGTTGAAATGTAGAATACGTTAGCATAAAATTTAAAAGAAAATGATC
>NW_026548812.1:0-1646 GCF_027596085.1 Anoplopoma fimbria | reverse complement strand
AAGTATGATTTCATGTCAGAAAAGACACTTTTGGGGTATTTTAAGGCTGAAACGTCTTTTGGCAGCAGAATAGCTGTAAATGCATCTAAAAGTGATGAAAGTATCATGTTTTCATGAAATCACAAGGAAACTTGTTGATATTAGTCCAGAGGCCCTTACTTGAAGAAACTCATGTAAAGTATGGTTTCCTGTCAGAAAAGACACTTTTGGGGTATTTTAAGGCTGAAACGTCTTTTGGCAGCAGAAAAGAGAAAAGCTGTAAATGCATCTAAAAGTGATGAAAGTATCATGTTTTCATGAAAACACAAGGAAACTATTATGAGTCCAGAGGCCCTTACTTGAAGAAACTCATGTAAAATATGGTTTCCTGTCAGAAAAGACACTTTTGGGGTATTTTAAGGCTGACACGTCTTTTGGCAGCAGAAAAGCATTAAATGCATCTAAAAGTGATGAAAGTATCATGTTTTCATGAAAACACAAGGAAACTTGTTATTATTAGTCCAGAGGCCCTTACTTGAAGAAACTCATGTAAAGTATGATTTCCTGTCAGAAAAGACACTTTTGGGGTATTTTAAGGCTGAAACGTCTTTTGGCAGCAGAAAAGCTGTAAATGCATCTAAAAGTGATGAAAGTATCATGTTTTCATGAAAACACAAGGAAACTAGTTATATTAGTCCAGAGGCCCTTACTTGAAGAAACTCATGTAAAGTATGATTTCCTGTCAGAAAAGACACTTTTGGGGTATTTTAAGGCTGAAACGTCTTTTGGCAGCAGAAAAGCTGTAAATGCATCTAAAAGTGATGAAAGTATCATGTTTTCATGAAAACACAAGGAAACTAGTTGATATTAGTCCTGAGGCCTTTACTTGAAGAAACTCATGTAAAGTATGGTTTCCTGTCAGAAAAGACACTTTTGGGGTATTTCAAGGCTGAAACGTCTTTTGGCAGCAGAAAAGCTGTAAATGCATCTAAAAGTGATGAAAGTATCATGTTTTCATGAAAACACAAGGAAACTTGTTATTATTAGTCCAGAGGCCCTTACTTGAAGAAACTCATGTAAAGTATGAATTCCTGTCAGAAAAGACACTTTTGGGGTATTTTAAGGCTGAAAAGTTCTTTTGCAGCAGAAAAGCTGTAAATGCTTCTAAAAGTGATGAAAGTATCATGTTTTCATGAAAACACAAGGATACTAGTTAATATTAGTCCAGAGGCCCTTACTTGAAGAAACTCATGTAAAGTATGGTTACCTGTCAGAAAATACACTTTTGGGGAATTTTAAGGCTGAAACGTCTTTTGCAGCAGAAAAGCTTACAAAAGCTGTAAATGCAGTCTAGAAGTGATGAATTTATCATGTTTTCACAAGAAACTTGTTATTATGAGTCCAGAGGCCTTTACTTGAAGAAACTCATGTAAAGTATCTTTTCCTGTCAGAAAAGACACTTTTGGGGTATTTTAAGGCTGAAAAGTTCTTTTTGCAGCAGAAAAGCTGGAAATGCTTCTAAAAGTGATGAAAGTATCATGTTTTCAAAAAAACGTAAGGAAATTAGACCCGAGGCCCTTACTTGAAGAAACTCATGTAAAATATGGTTTCCTGTCAGAAAAGACACTTTTGGGGTATTTTAAGGCTGAAAAGTTCTTTTTGCAGCA
>NW_026548811.1:0-5153 GCF_027596085.1 Anoplopoma fimbria | reverse complement strand
GCACCTGGTATTCCCAGGCGGTCTCCCATCCAAGTACTGACCAGGCCCGACCCTGCTTAGCTTCCGAGATCAGACGAGATCGGGGCCTACCAAAGGGCCTTTTAAAGATACTATATCACCACGCTTTGCTCTTTCGTCTATACAGGGAGCGCCTGCAGATTTTTCCAGACACACTCACAGCTTTTAAATGTCAAATCAGAATGTACAAAGTGGCTATAAGGATCACAAATGTAGTGCAGTAAAAATATTAATATTTACTGTTGAAATGTAGAATACGTTAGCATAAAATTGAAAAGAAAATGATCGATGAGCTTAGGAATGATGAAAGCCATCATTTAACTGGATTTGTGTCATTTCTATACCGGCAAGTCATGATCTAGCTATATCCTTCCCACCCTGTCGGTGTCCACTGAAAAAGCAGCAGCGCCCTCTGCTTTTTGTAAAGAGGAGTGAAAAAAAGCTTACAGCACCTGGTATTCCCAGGCGGTCTCCCATCCAAGTACTGACCAGGCCCGACCCTGCTTAGCTTCCGAGATCAGACGAGATCGGGCGTGTTCAGGGTGGTATGGCCGTAAGCAAATATTGTGCCTACCAAAGGGCCTTTTAAAGATACTATATCACCACGCTTTGCTCTTTCGTCTATACAGGGAGCGCCTGCAGATTTCCAGACACACTCACAGCTTTTAAATGTCAAATCAGAATGTACAAAGTGGCTATAAGGATCACAAATGTAGTGCAGTAAAAATATTAATATTTACTGTTGAAATGTAGAATACGTTAGCATAAAATTGAAAAGAAAATGATCGATGAGCTTAGGAATGATGAAAGCCATCATTTAACTGGATTTGTGTCATTTCTATACCGGCAAGTCATGATCTAGCTATTTCCTTCCCACCCTGTCGGTGTCCACTGAAAAAGCAGCAGCGCCCTCTGCTTTTTGTAAAGAGGAGTGAAAAAAAGCTTACAGCACCTGGTATTCCCAGGCGGTCTCCCATCCAAGTACTGACCAGGCCCGACCCTGCTTAGCTTCCGAGATCAGACGAGATCGGGCGTGTTCAGGGTGGTATGGCCGTAAGCAAATATTGTGCCTACCAAAGGGCCTTTTAAAGATACTATATCACCACGCTTTGCTCTTTCGTCTATACAGGAGCGCCTGCAGATGTTCAGGGTGGTATGGCCGTAAGCAAATATTATGCCTACCAAAGGGCCTTTTAAAGATACTATATCACCACGCTTTGCTCTTTCGTCTATACAGGGAGCGCCTGCAGATTTCAGACACACTCACAGCTTTTAAATGTCAAATCAGAATGTACAAAGTGGCTATAAGGATCACAAATGTAGTGCAGTAAAAATATTAATATTTACTGTTGAAATGTAGGTACGTTAGCATAAAATTGAAAAAGAAAATGATCGATGAGCTTAGGAATGATGAAAGCCATCATTTAACTGGATTTGTGTCATTTCTATACCGGCAAGTCATGATCTAGCTATATCCCTTCCCACCCTGTCGGTGTCCACTGAAAAAGCAGCAGCGCCCTCTGCTTTTTGTAAGAGGAGTGAAAAAAAGCTTACAGCACCTGGTATTCCCAGGCGGTCTCCCATCCAAGTACTGACCAGGCCCGACCCTGCTTAGCTTCCGAGATCAGGCGAGATCGGGCGTGTTCAGGGTGGTATGGCCGTAAGCAAATATTGTGCCTACCAAAGGGCCTTTTAAAAGATACTATATCACCACGCTTTGCTCTTTCGTCTATACAGGGAGCGCCTGCAGATTTCCAGACACACTCACAGCTTTTAAATGTCAAATCAGAATGTACAAAGTGGCTATAAGGATCACAAATGTAGTGCAGTAAAAATATTAATATTTACTGTTGAAATGTAGAATACGTTAGCATAAAATTGAAAAGAAAATGATCGATGAGCTTAGGAATGATGAAAGCCATCATTTAACTGGATTGTGTCATTTCTATACCGGCAAGTCATGATCTAGCTATATCCTTCCCACCCTGTCGGTGTCCACTGAAAAAGCAGCAGCGCCCTCTGCTTTTTGTAAGGAGTGAAAAAAGCTTACAGCACCTGGTATTCCCAGGCGGTCTCCCATCCAAGTACTGACCAGGCCCGACCCTGCTTAGCTTCCGAGATCAGACGAGATCGGGCGTGTTCAGTGTGGTATGGCCGTGAAGCAAATATTGTGCCTACCAAAGGGCCTTTTAAAGATACTATATCACCACGCTTTGCTCTTTCGTCTATACAGGGCGCCTGCAATTTCCAGACACACTCACAGCTTTTAAATGTCAAATCAGAATGTACAAAGTGGCTATAAGGATCACAAATGTAGTGCAGTAAAAATATTAATATTTACTGTTGAAATGTAGAATACGTTAGCATAAAATTGAAAAGAAAATGATCGATGAGCTTAGGAATGATGAAAGCCATCATTTAACTGGATTTGTGTCATTTCTATACCGGCAAGTCATGATCTAGCTATATCCTTCCCACCCTGTCGGTGTCCACTGAAAAAGCAGCAGCGCCCTCTGCTTTTTGTAAGAGAGGAGTGAAAAAAGCTTACAGCACCTGGTATTCCCAGGCGGTCTCCCATCAAGTACTGACCAGGCCCGACCCTGCTTAGCTTCCGAGATCAGGCGGATCGGGCGTGTTTCAGGGTGGTATGGCCGTAAGCAAATATTGTTGCCTACCAAAGGGCCTTTTAAAGATACTATATCACCACGCTTTGCTCTTTCGTCCTATACAGGGAGCGCCTGCAGATTTCCAGACACACTCACAGCTTTTAAATGTCAAATCAGAATGTACAAAGTGGCTATAAGGATCACAAATGTAGTGCAGTAAAAATATTAATATTTACTGTTGAAATGTAGAATACGTTAGCATAAAATTGAAAAGAAAATGATCGATGAGCTTAGGAATGATGAAAGCCATCATTTAACTGGATTTGTGTCATTTCTATACCAGCAAGTCATGATCTAGCTATATCCTTCCCACCCTGTCGGTGTCCACTGAAAAAGCAGCAGCGCCCTCTGCTTTTGTAAAGAGGAGTGAAAAAAGCTTACAGCACCTGGTATTCCCAGGCGGTCTCCCCCATCCAAGTACTGACCAGGCCCGACCCTGTAGCTTCGAGATCAGACGAGATCGGGCGTGTTCAGGGTGGTATGGCCGTGAGCAAATGTGCCTACCAAAGGGCCTTTTAAAGATACTATATCACCACGCTTTGCTCTTTCGTCTATACAGGGAGCGCCTGCAGATTTCCAGACACACTCACAGCTTTTAAATGTCAAATCAGAATGTACAAAGTGGCTATAAGGATCACAAATGTAGTGCAGTAAAAATATTAATATTTACTGTTGAAATGTAAGAATACGTTAGCATAAAATTGAAAAGAAAATGATCGATGAGCTTAGGAATGATGAAAGCCATCATTTAACTGGATTTGTGTCATTTCTATACCGGCAAGTCATGATCTAGCTATATCCTTCCCACCCTGTCGGTGTCCACTGAAAAAGCAGCAGCGCCTCTGCTTTTTGTAAAGAGGAGTGAAAAAAAGCTTACAGCACCTGGTATTCCCAGGCGGTCTCCCATCCAAGTACTGACCAGGCCCGACCCTGCTTAGCTTCCGAGATCAGACGAGATCGGGCGTGTTCAGGGTGGTATGGCCGTAAGCAAATATTGTGCCTACCAAAGGGCCTTTTAAAGATACTATATCACCACGCTTTGCTCTTTCGTCTATACAGGGAGCGCCTGCAGATTTCCAGACACACTCACAGCTTTTAAATGTCAAATCAGAATGTACAAAGTGGCTATAAGGATCACAAATGTAGTGCAGTAAAAAGATTAATATTTACTGTTGAAATGTAGAATACGTTAGCATAAAATTGAAAAGAAAATGATCGATGAGCTTAGGAATGATGAAAGCCATCATTTAACTGGATTTGTGTCATTTCTATACCGGCAAGTCATGATCTAGCTATTTCCTTCCCACCCTGTCGGTGTCCACTGAAAAAGCAGCAGCGCCCTCTGCTTTTTGTAAAGAGGAGTGAAAAAAGCTTACAGCACCTGGTATTCCCAGGCGGTCTCCCATCCAAGTACTGACCAGGCCCGACCCTGCTTAGCTTCCGAGATCAGACGAGATCGGGCGTGTTCAGGGTGGTATGGCCGTAAGCAAATATTGTGCCTACCAAAGGGCCTTTTAAAGATACTATATCACCACGCTTTGCTCTTTCGTCTATACAGGGAGCGCCTGCAGATTTCCAGACACACTCACAGCTTTTAAATGTCAAATCAGAATGTACAAAGTGGCTATAAGGATCACAAATGTAGTGCAGTAAAAATATTAATATTTACTGTTGAAATGTAGAATACGTTAGCATAAAATTGAAAAGAAAATGATCGATGAGCTTAGGAATGATGAAAGCCATCATTTAACTGGATTTGTGTCATTTCTATACCGGCAAGTCATGATCTAGCTATTTCCTTCCCACCCTGTCGGTGTCCACTGAAAAAGCAGCAGCGCCCTCTGCTTTTTGTAAAGAGGAGTGAAAAAAGCTTACAGCACCTGGTATTCCCAGGCGGTCTCCCATCCAAGTACTGACCAGGCCCGACCCTGCTTAGCTTCCGAGATCAGGCGAGATCGGGCGTGTTCAGGGTGGTATGGCCGTAAGCAAATATTGTGCCTACCAAAGGGCCTTTTAAAGATACTATATCACCACGCTTTGCTCTTTCGTCTATACAGGGAGCGCCTGCAGATTTCCAGACACACTCACAGCTTTTAAATGTCAAATCAGAATGTACAAAGTGGCTATAAGGATCACAAATGTAGTGCAGTAAAAATATTAATATTTACTGTTGAAATGTAGAATACGTTAGCATAAAATTGAAAAGAAAATGATCGATGAGCTTAGGAATGATGAAAGCCATCATTTAACTGGATTTGTGTCATTTCTATACCGGCAAGTCATGATCTAGCTATTTCCTTCCCACCCTGTCGGTGTCCACTGAAAAAGCAGCAGCGCCCTCTGCTTTTGTAAAGAGGAGTGAAAAAAGCTTACAGCACCTGGTATTCCCAGGCGGTCTCCCATCCAAGTACTGACCAGGCCCGACCCTGCTTAGCTTCCGAGATCAGACGAGATCGGGCGTGTTCAGGT
>NW_026548810.1:0-3388 GCF_027596085.1 Anoplopoma fimbria | reverse complement strand
GAGAGAGAGAGAAAAACAGAGAGACAGACAGAAGTTATTACAATTCCTCTGCCTGAATATCTCCAAGTCATTTGTGTATGTGTGTGCGTGTCATTGTCTCTGTGTGTGTCACACTGCACTAATTAGCTCACATCAATCACCTGCCAGCATCAAAGGTTACCATAGCAATATGACTTCAAAGAGACTCACAGGTACATAAGCTTTAAATGGAGTGAAAGCTGAGGCGCACCTCTCAAACTACTGCTGAAATCTCCTAAAACCTTAGCTCAGTTTTCACTAAATACCAGACCTTGAGAAGCAGAATGACTTGATGAACAAGAATATGTAAAAATTGTGTCTGTAGTGTTAACAATGTGGCTATGGTGGCAATTTAGAAACGGGATACGGTTCTCTGTGCAAGATCTTTTTGGAGTCTGAATTAACATGGGTCTCTATGGAGTAGATAGCTGGACTTTCTCTCACTTTCAGGCTATTGTGACCAAATGTGTAAGTCTGTTGGATTCCATAGTGTTATGGCTGAGACTAGGACAAGTTTATCTACATTCTGACCAAAAATGATGCCCGAAGAGTGAAAATTGCTTTAAAATAGTTTTTTCACAAGATTCCGGAGCTCCTTCGGCGATGACATCACACGCTCTAAGCTACGCAATACACACCCATTATAAACTCAGAAAAGGTCTGAAAAAGCATAAAACACAAGTGTGATTATTCAAAAATCTGTACAAGATATTAAAAAGCTGAATCATACCTTCATAGTTCAAGGTTTTGTGAACATTTGAGAGTTTAAATGGTGAATCTAGCTGAAGGTATGGGGGAAACAGAAAGCTTTCAAAGTTGAAGAAGTTTGAGAATATTTGAGGATTTTCCCATAGAGAACCATTATATGAAAAATATGAATATTGCTTAATATTTAAAAAAGCATTAGAGGTAAAAATGAGAAAAGTCATAGCAGGAATGTCCTGAAAGAGCTGAATAATTTGATAGTTGAACGGTTTCTGTAGCTGAAAGTATGCAGAACTAGTTAGACGCCAAGAAAACGTACGGAAGAAATATAAGAAGAAGAGGAAGAAGATTAAAGCTTAGAAGAACAATTGTTGGAATGCTTAATCAGCATTCCAACAATGATACTTTATCTAGATTGTAAATTTCACAAGAAGTGTATCTTAGTGTAAAGTATGTAACATAACTTTGACAGTTATGCATTGTTTAATGTGAGGGGGTGTTACGCCCACTGACTCATCTCTGGCCTCTTTTTGGAAGAGAGCTGTCTGTTTGTGTTTCAGGTGGCTAACACGCACCCCCTTTCAGTGCCTGAAGCACACACACCTGAGGGTCATCAGGCTGTCAGTGGAGCTGCATATCAACCTCCGGATCCAGTACTTCTGCCCAGGCCCGCCGACAGGGGGGACAAACGGGTACGTTGTCCCGGGCCCTGGACTGGCCCTGGAATGGGGGGTCCATAACTGGACCCCCATGAAGTTGGGATTAATTATTGTATGTATACTTCAAAATGTGTTGATTTAGAGAAGAAAAGTGCTTTATTTGCATTCAATTAATGACTTAGATTGTTTGCCTCATTGCCCTTGAAAAAACGGCCAATAACCCCTTATCACCCCTATGCCAAAATGGTTTGGTCTTTGGAGAAGAAAAAGACGACATCATTCCATTAGTGGTCAGTGCATGAAGTTGATTCAACATGCACAAGCAGAGCCCTGGAAAAAAAAGAAAGGCGAAAAGAGAGGAAGAAGCCAAAGCCTGAGGGATCTCTTTATAAATATTTCAGAAAAAGACTCAGGTGATGCTGCAGGTACTAGTAAAGGCAGCTGTGCAGCACAGCCAGGTAAGACACGTGCCAACTTTTTTCCCAGTCCCCTGTCACAAGTAACACAGGCACAGGCGGCGTGTCAAACATATTAGCGCAGCACCACATGAGCAAGTCACACGAGATCAATATCAGACAGACAGGGGGCATTGAATAATTTGATAACCACAACGGCTTTATTACACTGTGTTTCATACGCCATATCTAGTTGAATCTTAGAATATGCACATTACCCCGCAAACAGGCCCATGTCCAAATCAAATGTTTCAGGCAGGCACGCGCTGCGCACTCCAATCAGGCTGAATTGATTTGAGAATCATTCCCAGTCAGCTGAATTACAGCCAGTGTAACGCGGCTCATGGTTTAAAATAAGCCAGTGGCATGGCAACATGTGAAATTGCCATTTAGATAGAGTTGGATGTAACGAATGGGTTATAAACGTGACGTTTTGGGGTAGCCTGTAACTTAGTTTCTGATTGCCGTTAACTTGAAACTCGCCAGATGAATGGGCTCCGCCTTGTTCCCCAAACATTCTCTGGAAGTTCAGCGGACATAAACGCGGGTCTGGCGATAAATAAAAGTACCCTTGACATGATTCCCCTTGGTCAAGTGAAAAATGGTCGATGAAATGTGCAGTTAATGAGCTCTAAGTGAATACAATAGCGTGAGTTTTATTGTGGTATGATTCTGAAAGCCATAACTTCACTCAGTCCATATCCATATCCTTTCTTAAATAATCCATCCAATTAAAGTTGTAACAGTATTTTTTGGGTCATTCCAAAAATTTTTGGTTTTTTTTTTGGGGGGGGGGCCATTGAGAGAATTTTGTCCCGGGCCCAGCCAAACCTGTCAGCGGCCCTGCTTCTGCCCCTCTTTCGCTCTTGGCCTGTGAACTGGTTGTTTGCTGCTGTTGTGAGCATTGATACTGTGGAACCTGTGTTTATGTCATTACCCCCGGTTTTGGCCGGTTAGTTGGTGCCTCTCCTGGCAAGGTTTCTTTGGGAGGGGGACTAAGACACAAATGAGGGAAATGTGGATGCATTTAAGAGGTTTGTGTGATTCAATTCCAACCCGGTACTAGCAAGGTGTACCTAATAAAGTGGCCGGTGAGTGTATTTGTTGGACTTGAAGGTTGCGCTGTATATTTAGATGATGCACTGATATACAATAAAACATGCGAGGATCATCTGAGTCATATTCCTGCTTTGTTTGAATGAATAGCAGATGGAAATTTTACTCTAAACTTAACCAAATGTGAGATTGCAAAAAGCTGTGACATATCTTAGTAAGGTTGTGGGTCAAGGTCTTATGCAGCCTCTTGGTGCCCAAGTTTCAGCTGTTGATGAGTATGAATGCATTTCAAAGTCAATATCCACCAACATAAATGATATTCATGTGCGGGCGTGTGTAGAGGTCACGTGTGTCCAACTCAAAGATCTGTGCACGCATATTATTTTTGCCAGCGCTTTCAACTCCAAAGAGAATAACTCTGCTGATGCAAGCAAAATTAGAGCATGCGAGGAGAAAACCCTGCTTTAAACATGAGGAGCATCCTCTGGCGCGCAA
>NW_026548809.1:0-1264 GCF_027596085.1 Anoplopoma fimbria | reverse complement strand
AAAGTGATGTCCCTTACTTGAAGAAACTCATGTAAAGTATGGTTTCCTGTCAGAAAAGACACTTTTGGGGTATTTTAAGGCTGAAATGTCTTTTTGCAGCAGAAAAGCTGTAAATGCATCTAAAAGTGATGAAAGTATCATGTTTTCATGAAAACACAAGGAAGTATCATGTTTTCATGACAACACAAGGAAACTTGTTATTATGAGTCCAGAGGCCCTTACTTGAAGAAACTCATGTAAAGTATGAGTTTCCTGTCAGAAAAGACACTTTTGGGGTATTTTAAGGCTGAAATGTCTTTTTGCAGCAGAAAAGCTGTAAATGCATCTAAAAGTGATGAAAGTATCATGTTTTCATGAAAACACAAGAAGTATCATGTTTTCATGAAACTAGGAAACATTATTATGAGTCCAGAGGCCCTTACTTGAAGAAACTCATGTAAAGTATGGTTTCCTGTCAGAAAAGACACTTTTGGGGTATTTTAAGGCTGAAATGTCTTTTTGCAGCAGAAAAGCTGTAAATGCATCTAAAAGTGATGAAAGTATCATGTTTTCATGAAAACACAAGGAAACTAGTTGACATTAGTCCTGAGGCCTTTACTTGAAGAAACTCATGTAAAGTATGGTTTCCTGTCAGAAAAGACACTTTTGGGGTATTTTAAGGCTGAAACGTCTTTTGGCAGCAGAAAAGCTGTAAATGCATCTAAAAGTGATGAAAGTATCATGTTTTCATGAAAACACAAGGAAACTAGTTGACATTAGTCCTGAGGCCTTTACTTGAAGAAACTCATGTAAAGTATGGTTTCCTGTCAGAAAAGACACTTTTGGGTTATTTTAAGGCTGAAACGTCTTTTGGCAGCAGGAAAGCTGTAAATGCATCTAAAAGTGATGAAAGTATCATGTTTTCATGAAAACACAAGGAAGTATCATGTTTTCATGAAAACACAAGGAAACTTGTTATTATGAGTCCAGAGGCCCTTACTTGAAGAAACTCATGTAGAAACTCATGTAAAGTATGGTTTCCTGTCAGAAAAGTCACTTTTGGGGTATTTTAAGGCTGAAATGTCTTTTTGCAGCAGAAAAGCTGTAAATGCATCTAAAAGTGATGAAAGTATCATGTTTTCATGAAAACACAAGGAAACTAGTTGACATTAGTCCTGAGGCCTTTACTTGAAGAAACTCATGTAAAGTATGGTTTCCTGTCAGAAAAGACACTTTTGGGTTATTTTAAGGCTGAAACGTCTTTTGGCAGCAGGAAAGCTGTAAA
>NW_026548808.1:0-522 GCF_027596085.1 Anoplopoma fimbria | reverse complement strand
TGCTGTCAGAAGTGGGATTCGAACCCACGCCTCCAGTGGAGACTGCGACCTGAACGCAGCGCCTTAGACCGCTCGGCCATCCTGACAGAATAAAACCTAAGTTTAGTGGAAATTTCCATAAATATCATGAGGTACTACATTAAATGGGTCATGAGATAGTTCATTCTTTGTATACTATGCCATGATATATCATATCTCAACTTTGGCCGCAATGCAGCTGCCTTTCTCCCTTCAGGCAATGCCTTTGCCATGCATTCAAGTGCACATGCCTAGTAGATTACTTTGTCACATTAAGGCCATATTTCTAATGTTTACATCGGGATTGTAGGATTTGACCAAACAATAAGTAGTTGTTGCAATGATTAGTTTCCAGAGTTGTAAAATCCGGTCTGTGAGTTATCTAAACTGTTGTGCTTTTTTTGGCAACCAAAAGCCTTTAAATGCATTCATCTGTTCCGCCACCTTGGCGTCTTGAGTCAGAATGGTGTCGTTGACAAATAACACAGCCCCTTGTGTTATTTT
>NW_026548807.1:0-333 GCF_027596085.1 Anoplopoma fimbria | reverse complement strand
AATAACAACTTTCCTTGTGTTTTTATGAAAACATGATACTTTCATCACTTTTAGATGCATTTACAGCTTTTCTGCTGCAAAAAGACGTTTCAGCCTTAAAATACCCCAAAAGTGTCTTTTCTGACAGGAATTCATACTTTACCTGAGTTTCTTCAAGTAAGGGCCTCTGGACTCATAATAACAACTTTCCTTGTGTTTTTATGAAAACATGATACTTTCATCACTTTTAGATGCATTTAGAGCTTTTCTGCTGCAAAAAGACGTTTCAGCCTTAAAATACCCCAAAAGTGTCTTTTCTGACAGGAATTCATACTTTACCTGAGTTTCTTCAAG
>NW_026548805.1:0-903 GCF_027596085.1 Anoplopoma fimbria | reverse complement strand
TTTACGGACGTTTTCAGCCGGCGGTCGCGGTCATTTTCTCGCGGATGGAGCAGCATGGAGAGACAGGCTGATGGCACCACTGTTTCCCCACTTCATGCACTCTTTTACGGACGTTTTCAGCCGGCGGTCGCGGTCATTTTCTCGCGGATGGAGCAGCATGGAGAGGCAGGCTGATAGCACCACTGTTTCCCCACTCCATGCTCTCTCTTTTACGGACGTTTTCAGCCGCGGTCGCAGTCATTTTCTCGCGGATGGAGCAGCATGGAGAGACAGGCTGATGGCACCACTGTTTACACCCATGCTCTCTCTTTTACGGACGTTTTCAGCCGGCAGTCGCCGGTCATTTTCTCGCGGATGGAGCAGCATGGAGAGACAGGCTGATGGCACCACTCTTTACCCACTTCATGCACTCTTTTACGGACGTTTTCAGCCGGCGGTAACGGTCATTTTCTCGCGGATGGAGCAGCATGGAGAGGCAGGCTGATGGCACCACTGTTTCCCCACTCCATGCTCTCTCTTTTACGGACGTTTTCAGCCGGCGGTCGCGGTCATTTTCTCGCGGATGGAGCAGCATGGAGAGACAGGCTGATGGCACCACTGTTTACACACTCCATGCTCTCTCTTTTACGGACGTTTTCAGCCGGCGGTCGCGGTCATTTTCTCGCGGATGGAGCAGCATGGAGAGACAGGCTGATGGCACCACTGTTTCCCCACTTCATGCACTCTTTTACGGACGTTTTCAGCCGGCGGTCGCGGTCATTTTCTCGCGGATGGAGCAGCATGGAGAGGCAGGCTGATGGCACCACTGTTTACCCACTTCATGCACTCTTTTACGGACGTTTTCAGCCGGCGGTCGCGGTCATTTTCTCGCGGATGGAGCAGCATGGAGAGACAGGCTGACTG
>NW_026548804.1:0-502 GCF_027596085.1 Anoplopoma fimbria | reverse complement strand
TTTTACGGACGTTTTTCAGCCGGCGGTCGCGGTCATTTTCTCGCGGATGGAGCAGCATGGAGAGACAGGCTGATGGCACCACTGTTTCCCCACTCCATGCTCTCTCTTTTACGGACGTTTCAGCCGGCGGTCGCGGTCATTTTCTCGCGGATGGAGCAGCATGGAGAGACAGGCTGATGGCACCACTGTTTCCCCACTCCATGCTCTCTCTTTTACGGACGTTTTCAGCCGGCGGTCGCGGTCATTTTCTCGCGGATGGAGCAGCATGGAGAGACAGGCTGATGGCACCACTGTTTCCCCACTCCATGCTCTCTTTTACGGACGTTTTCAGCCGGCGGTCGCGGTCATTTTCTCGCGGATGGAGCAGCATGGAGAGACGGCTGATGGCACCACTGTTTCCCCACTCCATGCTCTCTTTTTACGGACGTTTTCAGCCGGCGGTCGCGGTCATTTTCTCGCGGATGGAGCAGCATGGAGAGACAGGCTGATGGCACCACTGTTC
>NW_026548803.1:0-470 GCF_027596085.1 Anoplopoma fimbria | reverse complement strand
GGCTGCATTCCCAAACAACCCGACTCCGAGAAGACCGGACCCCGGCGCGACGGGGGCCGTTACCGGCCTCACACCGTCCATGGGCTGAGCCTCGATCAGAAGGACTCAGGCCCCCGAGCGACACCGGGCAAGCGGTCTTCCATACGCCACATTTCCCCAATCCGCCCGTCGGACGGGGATTCGGCGCTGGGCTCTTCCCTCTTCGCTCGCCGCTACTGAGGGAATCCTGGTTAGTTTCTTTTCCTCCGCTTAGTAATATGCTTAAATTCAGCGGGTTGTCTCGTCTGATCTGAGGTCGTAGTCGAATGTGTGTTCGTTTCCCGGAGGAGGACGACGGTGTGGCTCGAGCGGACCCGAGGCTCACGTTCTCATCATCGGGTACCCCGCCGCGGAGGAGGAGGGTCCCCAGCCGTAACCCGCCAGGCCCCCCAGAGGCAACCCCTCAGTCCCCCAACTAGAGCGGCACCGTC
>NW_026548802.1:0-833 GCF_027596085.1 Anoplopoma fimbria | reverse complement strand
ATTTTAAAACAGCAGCACTGATAGAGGACCTGTATTTCATGTACTCTCTGGGGCTGTAGATGGATCAATAATAAAATAATAAAAATGTTTTAAAATGCTAGACAAGCCCTTTACCTCACATCCGACTGATGCTGGTCATGTAGCAATCACCCTGCTGCAAATGTAACCGTGGGACATTGTTTTAGTCGTTGCAGCAGCAGCAAAAAAAGAAAATACAGATAAATAAAGAGAGTTTAAAAAAAAAAACCTAACAAGACGTATAATAACACTAAAATAGATTTAAGTTAAAATAGTAACTATACAAGACAATTAAGGACAAAATTACAAGGCAAAAGTGACAGTGGTGTGACCTATAATGTGACTGACAGTTGTATGACCTATAATGTGACTGACAGTTGTTTAACCTGTAATGTGACTGACAGTTGTATGACCTAATAATAGGGAAGGACAGAGGATGTCTCATGTGTACAGATTGTAAAGCCCTCTGAGGCAAATTTGTAATTTGTGATTCGGGGCTATACAAAATAAACTGAATCGAATTGAATTAATCTTAAAGAGGAAGTCCACCAGTACGGTTGGTCGAGGTTCACTGGTCTTTGTTTCTAACAGTCTCAGAGGCACCTGGTTAACATTGTTGATAAAGAATGTTCATAATTCCTTTTGATATTTCTTTTTCTTTCCCAGGGTGCAACGTGAGCAGCTGGCCGCCATCTTCCAGCTGCTGAAAGAAAACCAGGAGACGTTTGGGGATGTGTCTGATGGAGAGATGGAGGAGCAGCTCAGACTCTACTCCATCTGAGACTAAGACCTCTCAAGCGCACAAAATGCTTGTA
>NW_026548801.1:0-346 GCF_027596085.1 Anoplopoma fimbria | reverse complement strand
TATGCTAGCTATAGGAGGTTGAGCCGCTTGATCCACCGGTACCGGTACCGTGAAAAACACCGGTAATCCGGCACCGGTATACAGGAGGATGAGCCGTCCAGATCAACATCCGTGAAAACATCATGACGTGGCGTCACTGCACGCGACTGTGACAAAGAAACATTAAATAAAGATAACATTAAATAAAGATAATGATCTTCGTTTTATATGTATGAACAAATGTCTCAAGAAAGTTATTGAATTTAAAAAAAAAAATAAAAAAAAACTACCTGGCATGCAATCCCGGTGATCGCGAACCTATTTCCCGGTCACCGGGATTCTACGGGGGCAGCTCCTCTAGCTCCCG
>NW_026548800.1:0-1798 GCF_027596085.1 Anoplopoma fimbria | reverse complement strand
TGAGTTTCTTCAAGTAAGGGCCTCTGGACTCATAATAACAATTTCCTTGTGATTTCATGAAAACATGATACTTTCATCACTTTTAGATGCCGTTTCAGCCTGAAAATACCCCAAAAGTGTCTTTTCTGACAGGAAACCATACTTTACGTGAGTTTCTTCAAGTAAGGGCCTCTGGACTCATAATAACAAGTTTCCTTATGTTTTCATGAAAACATGATACTTTCATCACTTTTAGATGCATTTACAGCTTTTCTGCTGCCAAAGAGCGTTCCAGCCTTAAAATGCCCCAAAAGTGTATTTTCTGACGAAACCATACTTTACATGAGTTTCTTCAAGTAAGGGCCTCTGGACTCATAATAAGTTTCCTTGTGATTTCATGAAAACATGATACTTTCATCACTTTTAGATGCATTTACAGCTTTTCTGCTGCCAAAAGACGTTTCAGCCTGAAAATACCCCAAACGTGTCTTTTCTGGCAGGAAACCATACTTTACATGGTTTCTTTGAAGTAGGGCCTCTTGACTCATAATAACAAGTTTCCTTGTGATTTCATGAAAACATGATACTTTCATCACTTTTAGATGCATTTCCAGCTTTTTGCTCACAAAAGTCGTTTCAGCCTGAAAATACCCCAAAAGTGTATTTTCTGAACGAAACCATACTTTACATGAGTTTCTTCAAGTAAGGGCCTCTGGACTCATAATAACAAGTTTCCTTATGTTTTCATGAAAACATGATACTTTCATCACTTTTAGATGCATTTACAGCTTTTCTGCTGCCAAAAGACGTTTCAGCCTTAAAATACCCCAAAAGTGTCTTTTCTGACATGAAACCATACTTTACATGAGTTTCTTCAAGTAAGGGCCTCTGGACTCATAATAACAAGTTTCCTTGTTTTCATGAAAACATGATACTTTCATCACTTTTAGATGCATTTACAGCTTTTCTGCTGCCAAAGATGTTTCAGCCTTAAAATACCCCAAAGTGTCTTTTCTGACAGGAATTCATACTTCACGTGAGTTTCTTCAAGTAAGGGCCTCTGGACTCATAATAACAAGTTTCCTTATGTTTTCATGAAAACATGATACTTTCATCACTTTTAGGTGCATTTACAGCTTTTCTGCTGCCAAAAGACGTTTGGCAATCTGCAGGTGCTCCCTGTATAGACGAAAGAGCAAAGCGTGGTGATATAGTATCTTTAAAAGGCCCTTTGGTAGGCACAGTATTTGCTTACGGCCATACCACCCTGAACACGCCCGATCTCGTCTGATCTCGGAAGCTAAGCAGGGTTGGGCCTGGTCAGTACTTGGATTTCAATTTTATGCTAACGTATACTACATTTCAACAGTAAATATTAATCTTGTTACTGCACTACATTTGTGATCCTTATAGCCACTTTGTACATTCTGATTTGACATTTAAAAGCTGTGAGTGTGTCTGGCAATCTGCCGGCGCTCCCTGTATAGACGAAAGAGCAAAGCGTGGTGATATAGTATCTTTAAAAGGCCCTTTGGTAGGCACAATATTTGCTTACGGCCATACCACCCTGAACGCATCACAGCAGAAGGCGGACGTAAGAAAAACAGTTGAGAGAAAAAAAAAAAAGTTTGTCAAGAAGCTTGAGAAGCACGTTTTTTTTTTTACACTAATCTTGGTCTTCATTAACAGTTTGCTGTTAAATATTTTAGTTCCCACTACCCCGACAGCCGTGCTGTCTGGGGAGTGTCATTTTGCATTAATTTGTTTGTTTTTGGGATGGAAACAATGGTGGTTGAAAATGGAAGAAGACAGCGAGACC
>NW_026548799.1:0-1289 GCF_027596085.1 Anoplopoma fimbria | reverse complement strand
CAGACACACTCACAGCTTTTAAATGTCAAATCAGAATGAAAAAAAGCTTACAGCACCTGGTATTCCCAGGCGGTCTCCCATCCAAGTACTGACCAGGCCCGACCCTGCTTAGCTTCCGAGATCAGGCAGAGATCGGGCGTGTTCAGGGTGGTATGGCCCGTAAGCAAATATTGTGCCTACCAAAGGTCCTTTTAAGATACTATATCACACGCTTTGCTCTTTCGTCTATACAGGGAGCGCCTGCAGTTTCCAGACACACTCACAGCTTTTAAATGTCAAATCAGAATGTACAAAGTGGCTATAAGGATCACAAATGTAGTGCAGTAAAAATATTAATATTTACTGTTGAAATGTAGAATACGTTAGCATAAAATTGAAAAGAAAATGATCGATGAGCTTAGGAATGATGAAAGCCATCATTTAACTGGTTTGTGTCATTTCTATACCGGCAAGTCATGATCTGGCTATATCCTTCCCACCCTGTCGGTGTCCACTGAAAAAGCAGCAGCGCCCCTCTGCTTTTTATAAAGAGGAGTGAAAAAAGCTTACAGCACCTGGTATTCCCAGGCGGTCTCCCATCCAAGTACTGACCAGGCCCGACCCTGCTTAGCTTCCGAGATCAGGCGAGATCGGGGGCGTGTTCAGGGTGGTATGTAGCCGTAAGCAAATATTGTGCCTACCAAAGGTCCTTTTAAAGATACTATATCACCACGCTTTGCTCTGTCGTCTATACAGGGACGCCTGCAGATTGCCAGACACACTCACAGCTTTTAAATGTCAAATCAGAATGTACAAAGTGGCTATAAGGATCACAAATGTAGTGCAGTAAAAAGATTAATATTTACTGTTGAAATGTAGAATACGTTAGCATAAAATTGAAAAGAAAATGATCGATGAGCTTAGGAATGATGAAAGCCATCATTTAACTGGATTTGTGTCATTTCTATACCGGCAAGTCATGATCTAGCTATTTCCTTCCCACCCTGTCGGTGTCCACTGAAAAAGCAGCAGCGCCCTCTGCTTTTTGTAAAGAGGAGTGAAAAAAGCTTACAGCACCTGGTATTCCCAGGCGGTCTCCCATCCAAGTACTGACCAGGCCCGACCCTGCTTAGCTTCCGAGATCAGACGAGATCGGGCGTGTTCAGGGTGGTATGGCCGTAAGCAAATATTGTGCCTACCAAAGGGCCTTTTAAAGATACTATATCACCACGCTTTGCTCTTTCGTCTATACAGGGAGCGCCTGCAGATTGCCAGACACACTCACAGCTTTTAAATGTCAAATCAGAATG
>NW_026548798.1:0-335 GCF_027596085.1 Anoplopoma fimbria | reverse complement strand
AGTGCAGTAAAAGATTAATATTTACTGTTGAAATGTAGAATACGTTAGCATAAAATTGAAAAGAAAATGATCGATGAGCTTAGGAATGATGAAAGCCATCATTTAACTGGATTTGTGTCATTTCTATACCGGCAAGTCATGATCTAGCTATTTCCTTCCCACCCTGTCGGTGTCCACTGAAAAAGCAGCAGCGCCCTCTGCTTTTTGTAAAGAGGAGTGAAAAAAGCTTACAGCACCTGGTATTCCCAGGCGGTCTCCCATCCAAGTACTGACCAGGCCCGACCCTGCTTAGCTTCCGAGATCAGACGAGATCGGGCGTGTTCAGGTGGTATGGC
>NW_026548797.1:0-510 GCF_027596085.1 Anoplopoma fimbria | reverse complement strand
AGGTTCAGCGATCACCGCGCATTGCATGCCGGGTAGATTTAAAAAAAAAAAAAAAATTTTTTTTTTTTTTAATTTATTTATTTATTCATTTTTAAATTCAATAACTTTATTGAGACATTTGTTCATACATATAAAACACAATATATTATATATATATATATATATGTATATATTTACATTTTCAAGTTCTTATTTTTAAAATAAATAAAATAAAAAATGAAAAATAAAAATAAAATAAAACAAGTATTATAAATAAGCAATAAAAAAAACAGTAGAAAAAACAACAATAACTGAAATACTATATTTACAGACAGAGAAAAAACAACAACTATTTCAACTACTTTTAACTTTTTTAACCATTATTGCACAGTGCAATGTATTGCACAGGTTTCTATTGTCATGTTATTATGTTATTATTGTCCTGTGGTCATGTGGTCTGCTGGGAGCAGAGTTGGTTGTGCAGCCTGACAGCAGCAGGAAGGAAGGACCTGCGTACCTCTCCTTCACACA
>NW_026548796.1:0-1706 GCF_027596085.1 Anoplopoma fimbria | reverse complement strand
GCGAGAAAATGACCGCGACCGCCGGCTGAAAACGTCCGTAAAAGAGAGAGCATGAAGTGGGTAAAGAGTGGTGCCATCAGCCTGTCTCTCCATGCTGCTCCATCCGCGAGAAAATGACCGCGACCGCCGGCTGAAAACGTCCGTAAAGAGAGTGCATGAAGTGGGGAAACAGTGGTGCCATCAGCCTGTCTCTCCATGCTGCTCCATCCGCGAGAAAATGACCGCGACCGCCGGCTGAAAACGTCCGTAAAAGAGAGCATGGAGTGGGGAAACAGTGGTGCCATCAGCCTGTCTCTCCATGCTGCTCCATCCGCGAGAAAATGACCGCGACCGCCGGCTGAAAACGTCCGTAAAGAGAGTGCATGGAGTGGGGAAACAGTGGTGCCATCAGCCTGTCTCTCCATGCTGCTCCATCCGCGAGAAAATGACCGCGACCGCCGGCTGAAAACGTCCGTAAAAGAGAGAGCATGGAGTGGGGAAACAGTGGTGCCATCAGCCTGTCTCTCCATGCTGCTCCATCCGCGAGAAAATGACCGCGACCGCCGGCTGAAAACGTCCGTAAAAGAGATGCATGAAGTGGGGAAACAGTGGTGCCATCAGCCTGTCTCTCCATGCTGCTCCATCCGCGAGAAAATGACCGCGACCGCCGGCTGAAAACGTCCGTAAAGAGAGAGCATGGAGTGGGGAAACAGTGGTGCCATCAGCCTGTCTCTCCATGCTGCTCCATCCGCGAGAAAATGACCGCGACCGCCGGCTGAAAACGTCCGTAAAGAGAGAGCATGGAGTGGGGAAACAGTGGTGCCATCAGCCTGTCTCTCCATGCTGCTCCATCCGCGAGAAAATGACCGCGACCGCCGGCTGAAAACGTCCGTAAAAGAGAGCATGGAGTGGGGAAACAGTGGTGCCATCAGCCTGTCTCTCCATGCTGCTCCATCCGCGAGAAAATGACCGCGACCGCCGGCTGAAAACGTCCGTAAAGAGAGTGCATGAAGTGGGGAAACAGTGGTGCCATCAGCCTGTCTCTCCATGCTGCTCCATCCGCGAGAAAATGACCGCGACCGCCGGCTGAAAACGTCCGTAAAAGAGAGCATGGAGTGGGGAAACAGTGGTGCCATCAGCCTGCCTCTCCATGCTGCTCCATCCGCGAGAAAATGACCGCGACCGCCGGCTGAAAACGTCCGTAAAGAGAGAGCATGGAGTGGGGAAACAGTGGTGCCATCAGCCTGCCTCTCCATGCTGCTCCATCCGCGAGAAAATGACCGCGACCGCCGGCTGAAAACGTCCGTAAAGAGAGAGCATGGAGTGGGGAAACAGTGGTGCCATCAGCCTGTCTCTCCATGCTGCTCCATCCGCGAGAAAATGACCGCGACCGCCGGCTGAAAACGTCCGTAAAGAGAGTGCATGGAGTGGGGAAACAGTGGTGCCATCAGCCTGTCTCTCCATGCTGCTCCATCCGCGAGAAAATGACCGCGACCGCCGGCTGAAAACGTCCGTAAAAGAGAGAGCATGGAGTGGGGAAACAGTGGTGCCATCAGCCTGCCTCTCCATGCTGCTCCATCCGCGAGAAAATGACCGCGACCGCCGGCTGAAAACGTCCGTAAAAGAGTGCATGAAGTGGGGAAACAGTGGTGCCATCAGCCTGTCTCTCCATGCTGCTCCATCCGCGAGAAAATGACCGCGACCGCCGGCTGAAAACGTCCGTAAAG
>NW_026548795.1:0-774 GCF_027596085.1 Anoplopoma fimbria | reverse complement strand
GCGCCTGCAGATTGCCAGACACACTCACAGCTTTTAAATGTCAAATCAGAATGTACAAAGTGGCTATAAGGATCACAAATGTAGTGAAAAAAAGCTTACAGCACCTGGTATTCCCAGGCGGTCTCCCATCCAAGTACTGACCAGGCCCGACCCTGCTTAGCTTCCGAGATCAGACGAGATCGGGCGTGTTCAGGGTGGTATGGCCGTAAGCAAATATTGTGCCTACCAAAGGTCCTTTTAAAGATACTATATCACCACGCTTTGCTCTGTCGTCTATACAGGAGCGCCTGCAGATTTCCAGACACACTCACAGCTTTTAAATGTCAAATCAGAATGTACAAAGTGGCTATAAGGATCACAAATGTAGTGCAGTAAAAATATTAATATTTACTGTTGAAATGTAGAATACGTTAGCATAAAATTGAAAAGAAAATGATCGATGAGCTTAGGAATGATGAAAGCCATCATTTAACTGGATTTGTGTCATTTCTATACCGGCAAGTCATGATCTAGCTATATCCTTCCCACCCTGTCGGTGTCCACTGAAAAAGCAGCAGCGCCCTCTGCTTTTTGTAAAGAGGAGTGAAAAAAGCTTACAGCACCTGGTATTCCCAGGCGGTCTCCCATCCAAGTACTGACCAGGCCCGACCCTGCTTAGCTTCCGAGATCAGACGAGATCGGGCGTGTTCAGGGTGGTATGGCCGTAAGCAAATATTGTGCCTACCAAAGGTCCTTTTAAAGATACTATATCACCACGCTTTGCTCTGTCGTCTA
>NW_026548794.1:0-1342 GCF_027596085.1 Anoplopoma fimbria | reverse complement strand
TGACTTGCCGGTATAGAAATGACACAAATCCAGTTAAATGATGGCTTTCATCATTCCTAAGCTCATCGATCATTTTCTTTTCAATTTTATGCTAACGTATTCTACATTTCAACAGTAAATATTAATCTTTTTACTGCACTACAATCTCGTCTGATCCCGTTCAGGTGTGCAACCAGGAAGCGAATTTTTTTTGTTTGTTTGTGCTAGATTTAAAGTGAGTGAGTGTGTTTTACTTTTTGTGTTAGTTTGTTATTCCCCCAGCAGCTTGCTGTTCGGGGAACGTCTTTGTGTGTTTGAATGAGTGACGTAATGGAGAGGAGAGAGCGAGTAGAGAGGAGTAGGACGGATCTCATGGCAACTGACAGCGGACCGGCAAGCACAACGACACAGAATATGGACAACGGCATGGAGCAGATATCGCCCAAGAACACCGACCATGGAAAGACCCAGACCACGAGCAGGATCACGGACAACGGCAAGACGCAGCAACCGACAAAGAACGCCGACATTGGAAAGGAAACGACTACGAGAAGGATCACGGACAACAGTAAAAGTACCTCGGAACTTCTTCAAAGCACAGATAAGAAATTTGAGAAGGAGCTTACCTTGGCGGTAGAAATCGTTGGAGATGAGATGGTGACTATGATGGAACTTCTAAGTGAGGTTAAAAAAAACGTGCGGGGTGGTGAATGGATGCCGTTTTAAAATGCCCAAAAATACGAAATAACAATGGACAATGTTGAAGGGAAGGATAAACTGTTAGATGGGATTAGAATAAAGAAGAGCACGGTAGTGGCAAAAGAAATTAGAAATGACGAATTAGTTGTATCTTTTAAACTTGCCGACGTACATTGTGGATGGTGTCATTCTTGCCAAACTTGCAGAATGGGGAGTTAAGGCAATCTCGCCAATTAAAAGAAGAATGTGGCCAGGAACGGACATAGCCGATGGAACCAGGTTCTTGAAGGTCCGGTTCACTGAAACAGTGAAATCGCTACCTTACTCAACGAAGTTCGAAACACTAGAGGGGGGAGAGTACTTCCGCGTGATCCATGACAGGCAGATGAAAGTATGCAGATTATGTATAAAACCGGGTCACATCTTCAGAGAATGCCCAGAATTCAGATGTCACAGGCAGGCGGCGCCAGGATTTCAATTTCGGATGGGCCAGAGTAATTTAGGATGGGCCACTATTTGTATCAACGTTATTCACGATCAAATATAAACAGCAACAACATCCGGAACGCTAGTTTTTCAGTTCACAAGATCATAATCATGAAACGTGTTCGCACTTTGGTTAAATAATTTATAATTTAACTTAAACTACATGTAAATCCTGATG
>NW_026548793.1:0-2309 GCF_027596085.1 Anoplopoma fimbria | reverse complement strand
CGATTTGAGAGAGCTAGCATGATTTGAAATTAGCTTCTCTTCGGAGTTCCGTTTAACTCCTCCCCCACCCTTCAGGACTCCCTGCCCCCACCCCTCGACACAGAGCCGTGCACGAGCGCTGCTGCTACTTAGCAACCAGGTAGCTACGCTGCCGCTGCCTCATTGAGCGAGCTGAGCTAACGGTCGGCTGCGACAACGCTTTCTTTGCCCTCCGTGAACGCGCTCAGGCCGGCTCAGGCTCGTACACAGAGGGGAGAGAACGCCAGGCTTGTGATTGGTTCTTTAGATTCGGGTACAATGTCTCCGATTGGTAAGCATTTTAACAGGTTTATAGCCGATTACAGAATTCGTTTTTGTTTCGCTTTTTTTCATTGCCCATAAGTTATTTATTGCTGTCAGGATGTAAAAACCAATTTCAACAACATATTAAAAAGTGCATATCACTGGAAACCGTACAGTATGCCTTTAAATGTGCAAAACATTTTGAGGTATAATGAAAAAAACTAAAATTTCGAGTATTGTGGTTAAAGAATCTTTTAAACGTGGATGTTGATGTTTTGTAAAGCTCTCGTATGCAACATTTTTAGCCTCTGTACAACTTCGCCATACTTATTCTCTCATTCACAGTTTTAAAATTGTGTTCAATTAACAGTTCAATTAAAGCTATACTGTACGATTTGAGAGCTAGCATGATTTCCAATTAGCTTCTCTTCAAAGTTCCGTTTAACTCCTCCCCCACCCTTCAGGACTCCCTGCCCCCACCCCTCGACATCAGAGCCGTGCACCAGCGCTGCTGCTACTTAGCAACCAGGTAGCTACGCTGCCGCTGCCTCATTGAGCGAGAGCTGAGCTAACGGTCGGCTGCGTTTCTCTACAAACTAGGATGTCTCATTCACCGGTAAGAACACACCTAATATTATAATATTAAATGCTAAATGTTTAAAACAAACATGATGAGGCCTACTTTTACTGTTAGTAGTAGTACTCACAGCCGTCAGGCTAGCTCATAAGCACAGATTGACTGGTAACAGTAAAGAAAAAGTTCACAGTTTACTTACACACATATTTTGTGTAGTATATTACACTTTATTTATCATTCATTGTTTTGCTTGTCAGAGTTCACAAGATGAGAGTTTTTGGGCTCTGACACAGACTTGTTGACGTTGTAGGCTCACTAGGTCTAGTCCACTGTCATGAACTACTATGACAACAACGCTTTCTTTGCCCTCCGTGAACGCGCTCAGGCCGGCTCAGGCTCGTACACAGAGGGGAGAGAACGCGCAGGCTTGTGATTGGTTCTTTAGATTCGGGTACAATGTCTCCGATTGGTAAGCATTTTAACAGGTTTATAGCCGATACAGAATTCGTTTTTGTTTCGCTTCTTTTTCATTGCCCATAAGTTATTTATTGCTGTCAGGATGTAAAAACCAATTTCAACAACATATTAAAAAGTGCATATCACTGGAAACCGTACAGTATGCCTTTAAGTGAAATGTAAGTAAGTATTTATAATGTACACCATTGTTTTTGTTCATATGACGATATGGACCGGTTATCTCACTTTTTGCCTCTTATGACACCTGCCCATCTGTCCCCCTTTCCTCAGCACTCTCGGTTGTCAACCTCAGTGAGGCCTGTTTTGATGCAAAGACATGTTTAAGATGTATCAATGTTCCACATTGTTCATATTCATGTCGAGATTTTATGATTATCTGTTTACTATCTCACATACGTCATTGTTCAACCCCACCTCACCTTCTTTCTTTCTACGAGTCCACCCTCTGTCTCGCTGTCAGTCCACCCACCCTCTGTCTGTCTGTCTGTCTGTCTGCAAGTCCACCCTCTGTCTGACTGTCATGTCTGTCTGCAAGTCCACCCTCTGTACATTACAGAGACATACATTGGGTATGGCATGTTAAAACCTTTAACTTCTGTTAAAGTTTATATAAATGTATTTATAAAATAAATGTTCTTGGACAAATGCAAGAATTCAGTGTGAAGCTCTGTCATTTACCATGCAAGTTGAAACAAATTTAGAATTTTAATCCTCTTAACTTTAAATGGGGAGTCGTATAAATACGGCTAAGTTAGTTTAACTCAGAACTGTGAGTTACAATAATAATGAAATATCTGTTTGTTTTACTAGCTAAAGAATGTTATTGTATTGATAATGTTTAAAAAAATGTTGTTTTAACTCACAGTATCAAGTTTAAACAAGATGTGATTAAAAGTTTTCATGTATCAATGATGTATAATTATATTTTGTTTCAACTAATGGTATCAAGTTATGATTACAAGTGATTAAAAGT
>NW_026548792.1:0-460 GCF_027596085.1 Anoplopoma fimbria | reverse complement strand
ATTTTATTTTATTTCCAATCTT
Organism: Anoplopoma fimbria; assembly: GCF_027596085.1. Lineage (NCBI taxonomy): Eukaryota > Metazoa > Chordata > Actinopteri > Perciformes > Anoplopomatidae > Anoplopoma > Anoplopoma fimbria. Next base: position 438 of record NW_026548792.1, on the reverse strand, counting down.
GGTTTGTTGGCTAGGGTGGGCTGTGTGGGATGCCCATGCTTGCAGTCAAGGTTTATAAATATTATATTTTTCTCCTGATAGCATTTTTCCCGAAAAATAAGAATTTGGTACTTTTATATGAATCAAATTATTATTTTATATATATATAAAGATATATATATATTCTTTCTTTTTTTTATTTTTTTTTTTTTTTTTTCATTTATTTTTTTTTTTTTTCATTTTATTTTATTTTATTTTATTTTATTTCCAATCTTGGTTTGTTGGCTAGGGTGGGCTGTGTGGGATGCCCATGCTTGCAGTCAAGGTTATAAATAATATATTTTCTCCTGATAGCATTTTCCCGAAAAAGAATGATTTGGTACTTTTATATGAATCAAATTATTATTTTATATATATACAAAGATATATATTTCTTTCTTTTTTTCATTTTTTTTTTTC
>NW_026548791.1:0-1214 GCF_027596085.1 Anoplopoma fimbria | reverse complement strand
AGCAGCCCAGGGAGGAAAAAAATAGCAGGCGCTTTCCGGAGGATTTTAGTGCTGAAATCCGGCTGAATCTGTCTTTTAAGGCAGTGAAACAGCGTAAAATGACCGGCATCACAGCGTCAAAACACCCGCAGCAGAGTGCTCCAAGTCAGGGTAAACTCTGGGAGTGACAGCGGTCTTTTAGCACACTAAAACGGCGTAAAATGAACCGACACAACCATGCTGCTCCATCCGCCTAAAAAATGACCCGCGACCGCCAGCTGAAAACGTCCGTAAAAGAGAGCATGAAGTGGCTAAACAGTGGTGCCATCAGCCTGTCTCTCCATGCTGCTGAATCCGCGTGAAAATGACCCGCGACCAGCGAACTGAAAACGGAAGGATAGCATAGCTAGAGGAGGTTGAGCCGTCCGGGAGCTAGAGGAGCCGTCCGGTAGAATCCCGGTGACCAGGAAATAGGTTCCGGCGATCACCGCGGATTGCATGCGGGTAGTTTTATTTTATTTTATTTTTTAAATTCAATAACTTTCTTGAGACATTTGTTCATACATATAAACGAAAGATCATTATCTTTATTTAATGTTTTTATTATCTTTATTTAATGTTTCGCGTTTGTCACAGTCGCGGTGCAGTGGCGTCACGTCATGATGTTTTCCACGGATGTTTATCTGGACGGCTCATCCTCCTGTATACCGGTGTGCCGGATTACGTGTTTTTCACAGTACGGTACCGGTGGACCGGCGACTCAACCTCCTATAGCTAGCATAGCTAGAGGAAGTTGGTGGGCCGTCTGGAAGCTAGAGGAGGCGTCCGGTAGAATCCGGTGACCGGGAAATAGGTTCCGGCATCACGCGCATTGCATGCCGGGTAGATTTTATTTATTTATTTATTTTTTAATTTTAATTTTTAATTTTTATTTTAATTTTAATTTTTAATTTTTTTTAATTCAATAACTTTATTGAGACATTTGTTCATACATATAAAACACAATATATTTATATATATATATATATATATATATATGTATATATTTACATTTTCAAGTTCTTATTTTTAAGATCTTAAGTTGATGCCACGAAGGCTGAAACATCATCTATTATCTTTATTTAATGTTTTATTCTATTCATTTAATGTTTCATTATCTTTATTAAATGTTATATTCTCTTTATTTAATGTTTCATTCTCTTTATTTAATGTTTTATTATCTTCATTTAATGTTT
>NW_026548790.1:0-568 GCF_027596085.1 Anoplopoma fimbria | reverse complement strand
AATATTTATAAACCTTGACTGCAAGCATGGGCATCCCACAGGCTTACCTAGCCAACAAACCAAGATTGGAAATAAAATAAAATAAAATAAAATAAAATAAAATAAAATAAAATAGAAAAATGAAAAAAATGAAAAAAAGAAAGAATATATATATACCTTTGTATATATATAAAATAATAATTAAGTACCAAATTCTTATTTTTCGGGAAAATGCTATCAGGAGAAAAATATAATATTTATAAACCTTGACTGCAAGCATGGGCATCCCACACAGCCCACCCTAGCCAACAAACCAAGATTGGAAATAAAATAAAATAAAATAAAATAAAATAAAATAAAATAAAATAAAATAAAATAAAATAAAATAAAATAAAATTAAAAAAAATGAAAAAAAATGAAAAAAAGAAAGAATATATATATCTTTATATATATATAAAATAATAATTTGATTCATATAAAAGTACCAAATTCTTATTTTTCGGGAAAATGCTATCAGGAGAAAAATATAATATTTATAAACCTTGACTGCAAGCATGGGCATCCCACACAGCCCACCCTAGCCAACAAA
>NW_026548789.1:0-538 GCF_027596085.1 Anoplopoma fimbria | reverse complement strand
ATTGTGATAACGTGCGAGAATTCCCTCGGTAAATATACCGGCCTCATGCTAACGGCCAACAGCTCAATGTCCTCTGTACAGGTCTGCTCCTTAACAGTGATGTTCAGCCTGGGTTAAAAATGACGGACCAATAGAATGAAACTTCATTGTGAATTGTGTTTTGAGGGGAAACCTATTTGTCATGGATTACTTTTGGGCTTTCAGCCAGGAGACTGCTCTTCATTTGCTATGAACCAAGTACTTTTGTTGCCTAAACATAACCTAAAAGTAGTTTAGTAGCTTGTTTTTGTTTTAAACTGGGACTGTTCGGTGCAGGAAAAAAACTGTTTCCCATGAAACAAAATTGAGGGTGCAGTTTAGATATAGGGGAATGTAATTTAGTAGAAGACAGGGTTGACTACTGAGCAGCAGTGTAGTCACAGTAAAATCAGAGTCACTAATCACCCAACGGCCCTCATAGACAAGGTCCTTTTAGAGACAACACGGATGGATGTATGAAGGGTTTCTGTTTACGTCAAAATGTATGCATTTTTGCCTC
>NW_026548788.1:0-708 GCF_027596085.1 Anoplopoma fimbria | reverse complement strand
ATGAAAGTATCATGTTTTCATGAAATCACTTGGAAACTTGTTATTATGAGTCCAGGGGCCCTTACTTGTAGAAACTCATGTAAAGTATGAATTCCTGTCAGAAAAGACACTTTTGGGGTATTTTAAGGCTGAAACGTCTTTTTGCAGCAGAAAAGCTGTAAATGCATCTAAAAGTGATGAAAGTATCATGTTTTCATGAAATCACTTGGAAACTTGTTAAAATAAGTCCAGAGGCCCTTACATGAAGAAACTCATATGAAGTAGTTTCCTGTCAGAAAAGACACTTTTGGGGTATTTTAAGGCTGAAACGTCTTTTGGCAGCAGAAAAGCTGTAAATACATCTAAAAGTGATGAAAGCAGCATGAAATCACAAGAAACTTGTTATCATGAGTCCAGAGGCCCTTACATGAAGAAACTCATGTAAAGTATGGTTTCCTGTCAGAAAAGACACTTTTGGGGTATTTTAAGGCTGAAACGTCTTTTTGCAGCAGAAAAGCTGTAAATACATCTAAAAGTGATGAAAGCAGCATGTTTTCATGAAAACACAAGGAAACTTGTTAAAATAAGTCCAGGGGCCCTTACTTGTAGAAACTCATGTAAAGTATGGTTTCCTGTCAGAAAAGACACTTTTGGGGTATTTTAAGGTTGAAACGTCTTTTTGCAGCAGAAAAGCTGTAAATGCATCTAAAAGTGATGAAAGCAGCATGT
>NW_026548787.1:0-939 GCF_027596085.1 Anoplopoma fimbria | reverse complement strand
GCAGCAGAGCGAAGTGGTCGGGCAGGGGTGTAGGGCTTGACCAAGGCCTGGAGATAGGAAGGAGCTGTTCCTTTCACTGCCCTGTAGGCTAGCACCAGAGTCTTAAACTGGATGCGAGCTCTTACAGGGAGCCAGTGTAGAGAACGGAGAAGGGAAGTTGTGTGAGAGAACTTGGGGCGATTGAACACCAGACGTGCTGCAGCTTTCTGGACAAGCTCCAGGGGTCTGATGGCCGACGCCGGGCTCCGGCAAGTAGTGAGTTGCAGTAGTCCAGGCGGGAGATGACCAGAGCCTGGATGAGCACCTGCGCCGTCTCCTCAGTGAGGAAGGGGCGAATCCTCCTGATGTTGTAGAGGAGGAATCTGCAGGAGCGTGTGACCGATGCAATGTTTGCTGAGAACGACAGTTGGTCGTCCAGGGTCACACCCAGATTCCTCACAGTCCGAGTTGGCGTCACCACGGCATCATCAATGGTGATGGACAGGTCTCGGTGCGGGCAACCCTTCCCCGGGAGGAAGAGTAGCTCGGTTTTGTCCAGGTTGAGCTTCAGGTGGTGTGTCGCCATCCACTTCGAGATGTCAGCCAAGCACGCAGCAATGCGTGGCTCCACTTGGGTGTCACCGGGAGGAAATGACAAGACCAGCTGGGTGTCATCGGCATAACAATGGTAAGAGAAGTCATGCGAGCGAATAACAGAACCCAGAGATGTTGTGTAGAGCGAGAAGAGAAGGGGGCCCAGAACTGAGCCTTGTGGAACCCCCGTAGACAGCGTGCGTGGTTCTGACACGGCCCCCTCCATGTCACCTGGTAGGATCGGCCTGTCAGGTAGGATGCAAGCAGGGAGAGTGCAGAGCCTGAGACGCCCATCCCCTCGAGGGTGGAGAGGAGGATCTGGTGGTTCACCGTGTCAAACGCCGCTGACAGGTCCAGGAGAATCAG
>NW_026548786.1:0-1792 GCF_027596085.1 Anoplopoma fimbria | reverse complement strand
ACAATAAAACGAAATTTGATATAAAACACAACCCTGCCTTTTTTCATTTTCATTTAGAAAATATTAAAATATTAATATGTATATGTTTTGTGTTACATCTGCAACCACAACCACAGAGACACCGGAGCCAGCGGCACATCTGGAGAGGCCTAGCCGAGATCAGGCTGCTGTCAGCGGGATGCATGAGCATCACCGCCCGGTCTCCTCTCTGGTCCTCTCATATCTATATATATATATATATATATATAGAGCTGATTAGGTATATATATATATATATCTCCTCTCTGGTCCTCTCATCTCCGACAAACGTCGGCGCTTTTTTCAAACAGGCTCTATCTTGATAAATTGACCGCATATTTTAAGTCTTAACAACTACATTCTCGCTTAAAAAATGTTAAAACTAAATTCCGTTACACAACAACAGCAGTATTTAGACAGTTATAACTGACAGTTGTGAGCTGCCCTGCCACTGTCGGCTCTTGTTTGCTGGTGAAATGCATTCTGGGATACTTACGTCCAAAGTCCACACAAGTCTCCTCCGGATGCATCCCCGATATAATGGGCGGAGCGAGGACACATCCGGGTATCTGGACCCCACTTGGCTGGATGAACTTGTGTATTGGAACAGTACTTGGGCCGCGCTAGATGACGTTTCACAAGTTCACGAGGACACAAGTACAGAGAAGTTCGACATACTTGAGAAACGGCCAGAGTGACGGGCGTATGGAAGACGAACTGTGACAGCTATGATATAAACTGACACGGCTGTTTTATCACAGTGACAGTTGGAGGCTGAAAGTCATTAGCGGTGCTCCCAATAAAGTTTCATTCAAACACTTAACTAGCATGAATAACCTGGCCCAGCCTGGCGATTGTTTTATCACACTGAGAGTATTTCAGTGTTGCTGTCAAACTTTAAAAATGTTCTTCTCTCTGCTGCTGTCAGTTGTCATTTCAGCACGATCAGATGCGTATGGTTGCATTTTCCTTACCCTTTTCTACATTTTGTTGTTGGTAACTGAGACGATGTCGGATCCAAGTCAGGACTGTCAGTACCCGATCCGTTCCAGCTGCCCGATCCGTTCTGCGCATGCGTAAAAGTCAGTGCATGCGCAGAATGTAACTTATTTTACTACACTGCCTGATCTGTTCCACAAATGTGTAAAATATTTTCGTTAATTTGCTTTGAGTTTTAGTTGATCTGGACCGAGCCTATTGACAAGACCGACAAAAAACGGACTCTTTTGTTACTCTTTACTTGGCGATCAAATTTGAAATTTGAAGCTATGTCTGAACTCCATTATTTAAGAAACATTGCCAGAAACTTCTTCTACATATGACTGAGAGAGAAAGGGTTAATAATTTGGTACAATTATTATTTTATATATATTTACATTTTTCTCAGTAAATATATTTCTAAAGGTGCTATTGACATGAAATGTTCACCAGATGTCGGTAACAACCCAAATAATCCATACATACAAAGAAAACCAAACAAATAAATTCAGAAATTAAGTTATGTGTAATAAAATGGAATGACACAGGGAAAAAGTATTGAACACATGAAGAAAGGGAGTAAAAAGGCATGGAAAGCCAAGACACCAGCTGAAATCTATCAGTGATTAGAAAGCAGTCCTGCACCTTGTCAGTGCAAATTAATATCAGCTGGTTCAGTCCCAACTGATGGCCTATAAAAAGGCGTCACACAAGAAACATCTCATGATGGGTAAAAGCAAAGAGCTCTCTCAAGACCTTCACAACCTTATTGTTGCAGAACATACTGATGGCATTT
>NW_026548785.1:0-3722 GCF_027596085.1 Anoplopoma fimbria | reverse complement strand
ATCTTCATGTTAAACTCCAATTATATGAATGTTAATGTTATTTAACGGGTCACTCTGCTGCTTTACTTCCCTACAGGGATCCATAACATAACCTGTGACATCATGAACCCGTCTCCATGGCGACCGGATCAATACACAAACACATCGAAATAAAGCCTCATAACTGAGACCGCCGGCTGCTGGAGGAGTGAGTGACTGAACAGGTGAGAGAGGAGTCATCTGTGAATACATCTTATTATTATTATGTTTGGTTTTACTGTTGCACGCTTTTATTAATCCTTCTGACTTTGTTGATATTGTGGATATTTAAACATAAAATATATGATTCTGGATGTTTAAACAGTGAAACTCAATACATTTTTCATGTTATAATATCATTATATGAACTTTAACTGTTTCTTGATTTTACAATGCAAAGTACTCAAGTACCTATTAAAGCCCATACAAAATACATGTCTTCTTATTCTTGTTTTTTTATTGTTGCTATTATCATTATCTCTGTTATTGCTCTTGTTATTGTTATGATTTTCTTGTCTAATGCGCTTTCTCATTTTCTTTACAGAACTCTGTGTGAATATTAATGATTAGTTGAAGGAAGATTTGTTTGTATAAATGCATTAATATACATGTTTGTATTACAGTATTTATAATACTATACATATAACTATACCTAATAACATCACTATGTTAATATTCATTATTATGATAACCAATTAAACACATTATTCTACTGCTGTCAAAATAAAAGCCTCAAAGTTGAAAACAAATGTGGAAAATCATCATCCAGATTTAGTTTGAGTTGATAACGAGAGAGGAGCCTCAAACTGAAATGTTCTTTATGAATCGTTTTATAAAATGTTCACTGAATGTCTTTTTTTTTTAGATCTTCCTTTCAGATTCCTCTGAGACACTGAGAGCCATGAACTCCTGACAGAGTGAGCAGGTTACCTGTGTCTGCAGGTGAGTTCAGGAACGGATTCAAAGAGCTGTGCTTTTGACTGTGAATAATTAAAACAATAATTCATTTCAGCTTTCTGCATAGGATGTACTCACATATATTCCTTTATCTGTTTGCTAACGATGTAAATGAAACCGATGCTCTCTGATGTGAGACGTTTAACGGTTTGTCATCTTAAGACTCTTTGTAGTTTGATATCAAACTATCATCATAAAGTCAAACTATTCCTAAAACAGAACCTAAATATGATCGTTTGCATTTTGATCTCTGTGTTCAGGCTGAGAGGAGGATGCTGAACTCTTCCTCCTCCTCCTCCTCCCCTCTGGAGCTGCTGATGAGTAACAGCAGCTTCCTGTTGACCGGCGGCTCTAAGGGCCCGACTCTAAAGACAGCTTCTCCAACACACACATCTCTGCGTCTGTGTCATATGATGACTGATGTCACAGGGTGTTCAGTCATGTGATGGGTGACATGATATTTGATTGTTCCTGAGTGTAACTGCACAAAGAGATCTTTGTCTTTTGTTTAAGTTATACTTCATAAAGTTATTCTCTATGAGACAATGAGTTACAACTTTTGTTCACACTATTTGTTGATAGACAATATTCTCTCTGCATGAGAGATAGTATGAACATATGTAAAATGAGCAGCTCCAATTATAGTGGCAGAGGCAAATATGTGTACATATATTTATTAATTACTCTTATGGACCATTTCAAAAGCACTGTGCAGTGTGTGCAGCAGTTCAACCTGCACAGCTAAAACAAAAAGAATCGTGTTATTCTGAAAACACTTCAGAGGTTGAAATGTTCCAAAAACCGTCTCAGTGCTCCTGTGATATTCAAACCTAATATCATCAGGACATATTAGTGGTGTAATAGACCACTGTTGATTATTGATCCGTTTTCCCCTCAAGGTTCTCCATGTGACCGTTCAATCATCACAGTGTTGATAAAGTTTAACTGATCCTCCAATATTCAGTCAAATATCAGATCAGGACATCATTTACGCTTTTTTAGAATAAAGGTTACATTCGGCTACATTAAGATGCGTTCAGGCTCTGTTGAGTGAAAATGAGTATTGGTTGAAGGTAAATTCCAACGATGTGTTCAAAGTAATCTGTAAAATGTAGCGTTGGTGATAAACTAGAATAAATCCAGTGGTTTGAAGGAGATGTTTTCACATTAATATAAAATAGATATTAGAGATGAATTATGAGCTGTTTAACTTCCTAACACTAGCTCTAAGCAGATTATAACACATCATTAATACTAATAATGAAGAGATTTATTTTAATCAATAAAAATACAATCTTTTATATTCTCGTCATTTGAATTGTGTGTTTTTATGGAGAAAAAACACTATAAATGACTATAACAAAGTAAAAGTATGACATTTAGAATTGTTTATGGTTAACTGACTTCAGAGCGTTAAAATGAAGAAAATATATATTGTGGATCCTTGTAGACCAGCTGCTATAATGAAACAACAAAGGGATCTATATCTGACATTATGGATCATCAATGATCAGTAATTAGTATTCAACAGCAAAAAAACGTGATCAGAGATCTAAAGGTTGTATTTGCTCCCTTTTTCTTTTGTGCTGATCTGATCTGTGAGTTTAGTGATCTGTTGCTTTTTTAAGAAATATGCAGACGTCCCTTTTCTATGTAATAAGCCTTATTGCAAAAAACTAAGATGAGCTCTGAGAGACACACAGTAATAGTGAAATGATCAGAGTTACTGTTGACTGACAGACATTAAACTGTGTCACGTTTATATTCCTCCCTGAAGTTTAGAGTAATAATAATAATAATAATAATAATCATAATAATACATTTTATTTTATAGCGCTTTAAAAGGTACTCAAAGGCACTTTACATGTTAAAAACAGAAACAAAATACATTTAAAATGTAAACAAGAGATGATATTTATAACAGTAGTAAACAAATCAACAACAAAACTAAAGATATACTTTGAGCCAGTGTCACAGGTTGAAAGCAGATTGAAATAGATGAGTTTTAAGTGCAGTTTTGAAAGTGGCGAGTGACGGGGAATGTCTGAGGTGCTGGGGGAGAGAGTTCCAGAGGGAGCAGCGATGGAGAAGGCCCCGTCCCCCCAGGCTCGGTGTTTAGACCGAGTGGGGGGGGTGAGGATGTTGGCGTCGGTGGATCGGAGGTTGCGGGTGGGAGTGTATCGGTGTAGGAGATCAGAGAGGTATGAAGGGGTTTAGGGTTGTGAAGGGCTTTGAATGTGATGAGGAGAATCTTGAACTGTATTCTTTGTAGTATGGGGAGCCAGTGGAGGTTTTGAAGGACTGGGGTGATGTGGTCTCTGGTGGAGTAGGAGAGCAGACGAGCAGCAGAGTTTTGGATGTTTTCTAGTTTGTAGATTATCTTGGTGGACGTGCCGTGCAGGATGCTGTCGCAGTAGTAAAGTCTCTTCACCTCGTCAGTCAGAGCCTGTAGCGCTCCGTCTCATCATTTCATCTTTTCTGTCCATTTAAACTTTACCTCATGGATCATTTTAATCAAATCCCAAATAGTTTGTGCTGTAAAATCATCAGAGCAACATATTGTGTGTGAATGAAACCCTGAGACGGAGCAGATCGTCTGTTCAGCTGCTGATGTAATGTCTTTAATGAGCACATCATTGAGAGCCCTCTTTGTGAATCAGTGATGTTTGAGGTTAAAGGATCCTCGTTACGACTTCCTCAGTGAGGACTTGCGGTTAACTATCTCACTATCTTTAATATCTTTGGGA
>NW_026548784.1:0-1581 GCF_027596085.1 Anoplopoma fimbria | reverse complement strand
GGTCTGTCCGGCAGCCTCCCCCGCCACCTGATCCAACTCACCACCAGGTGGTGATCAGTTGACAGCTCTGCTCCTCTCTTCACCCGAGTGTCCAAGACATACGGCCGCAGGTCTGATGACAGAAGAACTATGGAGTCCCCAGTCGGCGCCCTTTCCAGAACACCACCCAAGGACTCCAAGAAGGCTGCGTACTCCGAACTGCCGTTTGGTGCATAGGCACAAACAACAGTCAGAGACTTTCCTCCTGCGATTCCCAGTCGCAGAGAGGCGACCCTCTCGTTCTCCGGGGAGAACTCCAGAACAGCGGCGCTCAGCCGGGGGCTTGTGAGTATCCCCACACCCGCCCGGCGCCTCTCACCCTGGGCAACTCCGGAAAAGGAAAAAGTCCAGCCCCTCTCCAGGAGTTTGGTTCCAGAACCGATGCTATGCGTGGAGGTGAGCCCAACTATATCTAGTTGGTAGTGTTCCACCTCCCGCACCAGCTCCGGTTCCTTCCCCGCCAGAGAGGTGACATTCCACGTCCCTAGAGCTAGTCTGTGATGCCGGGGGTCAGCACGCCCAGGTTTCCGCCCCAGCCTGCCGCCCAGCTCACATTGCACCCGATCCCAAAGCCTATTCCTGCGGGTGGTGGGCCCACAGGGTGGCGGCACGATGTAGCTTTTTCGGGCTGGGCCCGGCCGGGCCCCATGTGCCAAGACCCGGCCACTGACGCGCCGGCGAGCCCCTACCAGGGGTCAGAAGCCTGCGAAGCGAGAAAGCACAAAGACTCCAGGGTACAAGCAAGTCAATAAGCGTAATAGTACAGGCAATAATAATAGTAATGTGACTAATAATGATAGTGGTGGTAGTGGGGTGTCAGCAGGGCCTCAGTAGGTGGCACGATGACAGTCCAAATATAACCCCGATTCCTGGGAACCTGCGACGAAAGCACAAGAACTCCGGGGAAGAAGCAAAATCAGTAATGTGCATAAATAGGAGATTAATACATAAAGAAGGAGGGAGAGAAGAGGAGAGAGGAGTCAGGCAGATCCTGTGGGTAGTCCCCCAGCTGTCTAGGCATATAGCAGCATATCTAGGGGCTGGACCAAGGCGAACCTGAACCAGCCCTAACTATAAGCGCTATCAAAAAGGAAGGTCTTAAGCCTGCTCTTGAAAGTGGTGAGTGTGTCTGCCCCCGGACTGAAACTGGAACCTGGTTCCACAGAAGAGGAGCCTGATAACTGAAGGCTCTGGCTCCCATCCTACTTTTATATACTCTAGGAACCACAAGTAACCCTGCATTGATTGAGCGCAGCTCTCTAGTTGGGTAATATGGAACTATAAGTTCCTTAAGATAAGACGGTGCCTGGCCAGTTAGAGCTTTGTAGGTAAGTAAAATAATTTTAAATTCTATTCTTGATTTAACAGGGAGCCAGTGCAGAGAAGCTAATACTGGAGTAATATGATCTCTTTTCTTAGTTTTTGTTAGAACACGTGCTGCAGCATTCTGGATCAACTGTAAAGATCTAAGAGACCTATTAGAGCAGCCTGATAATAAGGAGTTACAGTAATCTAGTCTAGAGGTAACAAATGCATGAAGAA